>NC_089803.1:70964284-71024284 GCF_029633855.1 Hoplias malabaricus | reverse complement strand
TTCCGCTCTCTCTCTTCGCCAATCGCATTGGGTAAAACAATAAAACATAAGTTCCAGCCTTAGGATGGCATTTAAACATCAGTCTTGCAATAAATCACACATCTAAACAATATTTAAGTGTCTCTAACAGTGTTGTAATTCTTTGTGATCAAAACCACATGTAGAACACAACACATTTCCATTTCGCGACAGATATTTCCCTCAGTGTAAAAGTTAGCTTAGCGGTTAGCTTCCTTTTCTCTGAGGGGAAAATCTACCGCCATTTTAATCCTTACATGTAGAGTACGGATACCAACACAGGACAAACGTAATCTCATTGTGAACCTCTCAAAACCACTGAATGTGGCAGCAACTGTCTCGTTTGACTGTCACAAGCAGGGGAGGTGGCCGAAGTTAGGGGGCGCTAGTAATCTTAGCAGTATTAGCACCTACTTAAACAAAAGCGTTTTTATCTAAAAACATATTTTCTTTCAAAGTCAAGCAAGTCTCTGATATTAATCTACACACATTTGACTCCTGAAAAATGTTGATTTGAGAGAGTAAAGTACTTCTATTTATTTACAGTTAGCTAAGATTTCCAATATTGTAATTAAAATGGCCGGAAGTTGGGGTAATTACGCTACCTTCGTTCACACAAGAACAGTGACAACAGCGTTTTCTAAAATCTCCACTTGGAGAGTGTTTTTGAAAACCTCAGCTTTCAGTTAGTGACCTACAACACTGTTTTCATGAGGACGGGACGTCAAATCACAGACAGAAACCTCAGTTTTTATAATTAAATGGATCCCCGAGGACAGACAGGGTTTCTTACCTCACTAACCCGATCCACCAATCCCGTCCACTTAGGGCGGAGCTTTTGAGCTCCAGGCGAGTGGTAGAGGAGTGGGTGGAGATTTATATCCTATCCTATTTGCTTATTAAAATGTGTGTGTGTGCTGAATAAAGACGTATTAAGGTGCAGAGTTGCAGCTCAGACACTTTTAAAGCTGTTGGGGACATCATTCTGGAAGTAAATTGGTTGTAGGTGTATGTTTTTGTTTTCCGGTGTTACTCGGATGTGAGTGTGGTTATAAATCGCTGACCTAACTCTTCCTTTCTCTGTGTGTGTTTTTTTTTTTGCAGTAATGAGGCAGAACCCATTTGCGGCGGAGGGCTGCTGTCGGAAAGGCTCCAGAAACGCCCTGCAAGAGCTCTACAACCCCACACAGGTGATTGTGCTGCAGGCTGCAGTGCTAATGAACACGAGTCTGTGCTGTGATTGGTCTGTCTCAGAGAGATCTGGTCTGTCATTGGCTTGAATGTATGACTAATGGAAAAGAGCAGCTGTGAGGGATCAGATAATTGTCCAAGAGAATCATTTTTAAACATCAAACAATAATAAAAAGTTGAGAGAGAACACAACGCACAGGAGATTTTGATAAAGACCTCTGAACTCACCGTGCACTCGCGCTGTCTGACGTTCTGTCTGCAGTTCTGACAAGAGTCGGGCGGTGGTTTCCTCCGAGGTCCAACTCCTTCCCCGACTTATTCACGTTTGTGTGGTTTTTGCGGGAAGTTTTAAAAAAACATGAATGCTCTCAAATGTGAGTGTGTGTCATCCTGTGAAGGACTGGCGCCCCCTGCAGGGTGTGTTCCCACCTTGCACCCAGTGATTCCGGGTAGGCACCGGACCCTCCGCTGCCCTGAACTGGATAAGGGTTACAGATAATGAATGAATGAATGAATTAGTGGCCAGCTCTACCATTAAACATCATTACATTTGGTGAGTTATTCGTTTTACATTTGAGATGACATTTATATGCTTCAGTGAGTTTGGTTTGCTCTCAAATTCTTATATAAGTTCTGTGTTTTAATGTTTTAAAATGCTTTTTGGCACCAGTCTGATGCCTGCAGCTGTGGATGTCTCTGTGTGTGTCTCTGTGCCGAGGCTCGTTCCTGCGGCGGACTCAGATCACGGTTCTGTTGGAACCGTTTGGCGGAGGTTTGCTTCAAGAACAGCAAGTCACCTCTGACCCTCGCCGTCATGATTCAGCACGTTGCCATGGAAACGCAACATGGCAGTCCACTCACATTTCCTTATCTAAAACATGTGGCGCTTAGAAACAAAGTCGTCCTCAGAGCACTCTGCGCGCATTAAACTCATCTGCATTCTCTCTCACTCTCTCTCCCTCTCTCTCCCTCTCTCTTTCTCTCTCTCTCTCCCTCTCTCTCCCTCTCTCTTTCTCTCTCTCTCTCCCTCTCCTTCTCTCTCTCTCTCTCTCTCTCTCTCTCTCTCTCTCTCAATCACTTCCATCTCAGTCTGTTTCTATCTCTCTTTCTGTCACCCTCCAACACATATTTTATTTCTCTGGCTGCGCTCATCTTCTCTTTCTCTATTTCTCTTTCTCTATCTCACTCTCTCTCTTTCTAACTAGCACACATTTCTCTTTCATCCTCTCTCTCTCTCTCTAACTAGCACATATTTTCTCTCTCTCTCTCTCTCTCTCTCTCTCTCTCTCTCTCCTCTTTCTTACATCCTGTCTCTCTCTCTCTCTCTCTCTCTCTCTCTCTAACTAGCACACATTTCTCTCTCTCTCCTCTTTCTTACATCCTCTCTCTCTCTCTCTCTCTCTCTCTCTCTCTCTCTATCTCTCTCTCTCCCTCTTTTACTCTCTCTAGCACCCTCTTGTCCACCTCCGCATCTTCCTGAGATTGACCGCTGTTCTTTGTTGCCATGCCAACTGTCCTGCTCCGGAGCTGGAGCAGTGAGTGCAGGTTCCTCTCAGGTCTTCGAGAAAGCGTCTGCCCTTGAAACGATGGAACCGTTGAACTTCTGTTTCACGTCTAACCGCACCGTGATGCTCACGTAGCGCCTCAGGCTCAGAGCTGCGCCGCTCAGGGACTGTTTATAAACCATTCTGATTCGGATTTGTTTCACAGACAGTTTTGGCTTGTGTTTATTAGCTGTGTCTGTGAATCCAATAACACACTAAAGGCCCTGATCTACCAGCTAGTGTTGTCCTTCTGATGAGGACAGAGGTGGGCCTTCGCACCCCCAACCAGACAGGTCTCGGAGAGCTGAGGCACCCCTGGGGTTCAGCCGAGAGTATGAGTCCAAACTGGGTTAGGGATCTGTATTCTCCTTTAACAAAGACACCCTCAGTTAGAATCACACACTTCAGTCGGCAGTTCATCTGCATCCAAACTTTCTTCAAAGGGTTTTCATTAAGTTCCTCTCAAAGCCTCTCTTCTTTGTCTTTATTCTTTGAAAAAAAACCTGTAAATGCTATTTTCATTGATCATTACAGCTACAACTTCTTTTCATAAATTTATAAATAAACAAAAGTGTTGTCTTTGACTTAAAGCAACGCTTCACTCACATTCCTCTTCTTCATCTTTCCCTCGGTCCGTTTTTTTCCCATTGTCTCAGATCTTGCTTTTCCCGTCATACGAAGCATTTCTGAGCAGAGATACAAAGTGCTCATCTGTTCCACACATCTTTATTTCTCTTTAATCCCTTCATTTTTATCCCTAAAACTTGCAGCTATTATGTTGGAGCAATAAGGCAGTGAGTCTTATCCCACACCAGCCGCGGGAAAGCGGAGACCAACCTGTTCTCCCTCTAAAACACTCAATAAAGGCGCTAGGAAGGGTACTTTGAGCGATGCCCTAGAAGACACACTTCTAAAGGTTTAAAGAAACTGTTCTTAATGGAAATAAAAGTGGTTCTTCTATAGCATCGCTCAAAGAACACTTTGTAGCACCTTTACTTTAAGAGTGAACACCTGAGGCCAAACAATTACTTCTTTCTTCTTTTTAAACTGG
This sequence comes from Hoplias malabaricus, assembly GCF_029633855.1. Taxonomy (NCBI): domain Eukaryota; kingdom Metazoa; phylum Chordata; class Actinopteri; order Characiformes; family Erythrinidae; genus Hoplias; species Hoplias malabaricus. Next base: position 71,020,480 of record NC_089803.1, on the reverse strand, counting down.
TGGAAAAGAAAAGACACTGAACAGAGCAAGGAGCAAGAGCGTAGATTTGACCTCAACATTGGTACACACACTAATACACTGTGAAACCCTACAGCTGTATATAGTATAAGGTGTGTATGTATTGTATAGTGTGTATATACTCTCTCTCTATATATATATATCAATGTACGGGGGTTGGACAATGAAAGTGAAACGCCTGGTTTTAGACCACAGTAATGTATTAGTGCGGTGTAGGGCCTCCTTTTGCGGCCGATACAGCGTCAGTTGGTCTTGGGAATGACATACACAAGTCCTGCACAGTGGTCAGAGGGATTTGAAGCCATTCTTCTTGCAGGATAGTGGCCAGGTCTCTACGTGATGCCGGTGGAGGAAAACGTTTCCTGACTCGCTCCTCCAAAACACCCCAAAGTGGCTCAATAATATTTAGATCTGGTGACTGTGCAGGCCATGGGAGATGTTCAACTTCACTTTCATGTTCATCAAACCAGTCTTTCACCAGTCTCGCTGTGTGTATTGGTGCATTGTCGTCCTGATACACGGCACCGCCTTCAGGACACAGTGTTTGAACCATTGGATGCACGTGGTCCTCCAGAATGGTTCGGTAGTCCTTGGCAGTGACGCGCCCATCTAGCACAAGTATTGGACCAAGGGAATGCCATGATACGGCAGCCCAAACCATCACTGATCCACCCCCATGCTTCACTCTGGGCATGCAGCAGTCTGGTGGTACGCTTCTTTGGGGCTTCTGCACACCGTAACTCTCCCGGATGTGGGGAAAACAGTAAAGCTGGACTCATCAGAGAACAATACATGTTTCACATTGTCCACAGCCCAAGATTTGCGCTCCTTGCACCATTGAAACTGACGTTTAGCGTTGGCATGAGTGACCAAAGGTGTGGCCACAGCAGCCCGTCCGTGTGTATTGACCCTGTGGAGCTCCCGACGGACAGTTCTGGTCACAGATCTCTGCATCAAGACGTGCACCAACAATTTGTTCTCTTTGAACTCTGGTATGTCACCCATAATGTTGTGTCAAAACATTGCAATATTTTGAGCAAAACTGTGCTCTTACTCTCTGCTAATTAACCCTTCACACTCTGCTCTTACTGGTGCAATGTGCAGTTAATGAAGATTGTCCACCAGGCTGCTCCAGTTTAGCCATGAATCCTCCCACACTACAGTGAAAGGTGTTTCATTGTCCAACCCCTGTATATATACAACCAATGGGAGCTCAATGACAACGACAAATATATGAAAAAAAAGTCCTTAACAGAGGGCTGATGAATGCTAACCATTAAATATTTTACATTAAATTCTGCATTTACATTTATTTAAAAACAGATGTTGTCAAGTGCGATAGTTGTGTGTTTGCCGCTCACTGCTGGTATTATGTATGATTCATGGAACTGGTGCCTGTCTCTGCAATTAGATTTTTTATTTTATTTGGGGGACTGTTGCTTTAAGACCAGCTTGGTGGATTTGGACTTGTGATAATAGCCACCTTCCTTTTTTTTTTTTAATGTGTCATCTTGACTGAACACACAAACACACAAACACACACACACACACACACAGACAAAATATTCCGTAATACAGTCTATGCCATGGTTCCTCATTTAAAAATAAAATCCCTTACTCAGTACGAGTCGTGATGTGAACAGCCCCATGTCTACAGCGCTTTGCCTGTATCTTTACTGCCCTCAAAATGACCTAGTGGTCCACTGAGCAATCACATCTTTGGCTGTATTTTGTGCAAAATTATTGCTAAGGACAATTCAGCCGTCGCTGGATATTGGTCGGGACGTGTCCCTACTGTCCATACCCAACTCTACGCCCTTGGCAAGGAGAATGCAAACTGCACAGATCTGTCACATCAGGCATCTGTCACCCACACAGAGCGAGGACAGTTGTGTTTTCATGGACTCCCAGCCTTCGGGAGCCTCTGTCCTAATTCCAGCAAACTCCGCTTGTCCTTTTTCTTTATTTTTAATCTCTCCACCATCTCCTGGAAGTTGAATTTCTTGCCCCATGAATCTTTATGCCGTTGGTCGTAGGATGGCTGTAGCTCCAGTTAATCCTATTTCAGAACTACTTTTTATTCTGGTAGCGTATCTGCCATCCTTTCTTTGATCTCATAAAAAGCCATTGATTTTGATATCTAATATCTAAGCCCTTGTTCACGCTCCTCTGCCCCGTGGACGTATGGCTGATCTGCAGACGTTTCCAGTGATCCTGAGGTATGCTGTAACATTGCACCCTGACTACTACTCCTTTATAACGCCCTCAGATGTGCCGAACCAATCTGTGTGATGTGAATGAATAAAACAAGAGCAGTGTAACTGTATCTCCATAAACTCCACGTGCCTCTGTCACTAATTCCTCAAGTGTCACGTACACTGAATTGTCTAAGTGTTGCCCTGTCAACAGGATATCGCCGGTTCGATGTGCATTGGGCTGTCCAGGGATGGAGGCAGTGTTAATATCATGTGCCTCTGAGGAAGCATGTGCTTTTCCTCACCACTCTCCCAGAGGTAGGATGCATTTTATGTGATTTTTCAATAGATGTTTTTACGTCCAATAAAAAACATCTTTATTTTCGATTATTTTTCCACTCCAGGTTTTGAAAAATGCATCTATATAAAATGCACTACATTATCTGTGCATATATATATATATATACATATATGGATAATGTCGCAGAGACACCACTCCAGGGTCCTGGAGATTGTGGGTTCTAGTCCCACTCCGGGTGACTGTCTGTGAGGAGTGTGGTGTGTTCTCTCTGTGTCTGCGTGTGTTTCCTCCGGGTGACTGTCTGTGAGGAGTGTGGTGTGTTCTCTCTGTGTCTGCGTGGGTTTCCTCCGGGTGACTGTCTGTGAGGAGTGTGGTGTGTTCTCCCTGTGTCTGCGTGGGTTTCCTCCAGGTGACTGTCTGTGAGGAGTGTGGTGTGTTCTCTCTGTGTCTGCGTGGGTTTCCTCCGGGTGACTGTCTGTGAGGAGTGTGGTGTGTTCTCTCTGTGTCTGCGTGGGTTTCCTCCGGTTGACTGTTTGTGAGGAGTGTCGGCTGCTGCAGACAATTCCCTGCATGTTTTAAAGGTTTATTCTCCAGGTTTGAGAGCGTATAATACACTGCGAGTGGCAAATAAAAAATCCAGATTCTAACCAGATGCAAAACTCAGGTCAATGCCATGTGTAAACAGGCCCTGTACATTTCTAAGGGCATCAGCAGCCAGTCTGGAAATGCCCAGCGCTCCATGACCAGGCCTGGTTTGGTTTATCAGATGGTTTCCAGAACAGTTGGCTGATGATGTTTGACGTTTGCTTGTGTGCTGTATCACGTTTGTCCTGTCGCTCTGTGGTGGTCCTGAGCATTGCAGAACAGGGCGAAAGGGGGCTGACAAAAGTATGCAGAGCAACAGACAAGATTACATTGCATCTGCAGTGTGGTCAGTGGAGCTGAGAAAATTGAAATTGAGGGTAGAAACAAGGAGGTAGCTTTAAATACACACACACACACACACACACACACACACACACACACACACACACACACAGACACACACCTGTGGACCTTTACCAGCTATATTTCAGGAATAAATGTTGCATGTGTTCTGATATATACGTGTACATATATAAAACACAGTTTAATTTGCCCTCGGTGGGTTTTCCACACGCTGCGGTTCACACATAAAAACTCTGCTCATAAAATACCACAGTAATATTTCTGCAGCAGAACGGAAACCGGAATGACTAAGACACACTGTGTGTGTGTGTGTGTGTGTGTGTGTGTGTGTGATTGTTCAGTGGTCATTTTGAGGCGTTTTGAAGGCAGTAAATATTCGTAGATAACGTCCTGCGGTTCTGAAACACGTTTTGCTGAATTCAAAGCCAAAACAGGATGGAGCTCCACTTAATGTACAGAATATACCATGTTTACAAAGCACATCATCTCCCTGTGGCAGTGTGTGTGTGTGTGTGAGAGAGTAATATATCACAATGTGGTAAACGAAACCTCTTCACAGTCACATTCTTCCACAAGCTGATGCCCTCAACATAAACCATTAGAGGACGTTAGATTAGATTCAGCTTCATCGTCACTCGACAGAGTCCAGGAACAAAGCCAATGAAATGCAGGTAGCATCCATCCACGCATAACGCAGTGTTATTTACATATAAAGTGCAGGAAAGCAACCATGGCAGGCGATGCTGTGCTTACAATATGTAAAGTTAAGGATCGTGGAGTGGTAAATATAGTTATAAATATAATATACATATTATGTGGAGAGAATGCAAATCCAATGTTTATGTCCTTTGAGAGCAGCGTGTGTAAAATGAAAAGTACGCTGAGGGAAAGTAACACGTAGAGTGGGTTTGTATACATAGTGCACAGTAGCTCGAGTCCCGCTCCGGGTGACTGTCTGTGAGGAGTGTGGTGTGTTCTCTCTGTGTCTGCGTGGGTTTCCTCCGGGTGACTGTCTGTGAGGAGTGTGGTGTGTTCTCCCTGTGTCTGCGTGGGTTTCCTCCGGGTGACTGTCTGTGAGGAGTGTGGTGTGTTCTCCCTGTGTCTGCGTGGGTTTCCTCCGGGTGCTCTGGATTCCTCCCACAATCCAAAAACACACGTTGGTAGGTGGATTGGCGACTCAAAAGTGACCATAGGTGTGAGTGAATGTTTGAGTGTGTGTGTTGCCCTGTGAAGGACTGGCCTTGCGCCCAATGATTCCAGGTAGGCTCTGGACCCACCATGCCCCTGAATTGGATAAGCGCTTACAGATGATGGATGGATGGTTAGGTCAAGGGTTAGATTAAGGCAGTGGTTCCCAAACACATTCTACAGTGCTCCCTTTTGTAGATGCGAAGATTTTTCGAAACCCATCCACACTTCAACTCACTCTTGCGTATATTTCTCGTCTATAATACCTGCATACGTCCGTCTATAGCTCCAGGGAAGTTAGAGTGGGCACCACACTGACATATCTCTTTCGGTCCATTGTGCGTGAATTTGGGGGCGGAGCTTCTAAAGGTATGCTGAAAGGAGGGGTGTGTTTGTGTTGTCAGTCAGTCTCCAGAATCATATACAGCACCTTTAATGTCATCCACTGCTTGCTGTACCTCCCGAGCTCACAGAACTACAGAGTATACATTTTCCCCGTGATTTCCATGAAAATGGATTTATGGACCAATCAGCAGCCCCTCGCCGATCGGGAGCGCACTCTTCACTGAGCCGTGGGGATCAATTAGAGGAAAGAGAAGGAAGAATTCACAGAGTCTGGTCGAGTCACGAGGATCACCGTAGCGGAGACAATGAGCAACTGTGCTGTTTGGTAGTGCCTGCACGTGTTTACGTGGCCACGCTGACTCAGTCTGACCCCTCTCCAAATCACACACATATGTGAGGGGTCCGCAGACCCTCAGTCTAAGGATGGAGTACAGTCTGAAACACACACGTTCACCCGCAGAGGCAGCAACAGCGCTTTGTTTGGAGTTCAGATGCAGTTTTTTACAGCAGTTTGATGTTTTATTACCCACCTGGGGAGAGAGGCAGGTACTAAAGCCATTACTGTTGCAGTTTCATGCCCATTAAAGCTCACACATACACGTATACACCCTCTCTCTCTCTCTCTCTCTCTCTCTCTCTCTCTGTTTCACATCCAGTCTGCTTTAACAGCTGCTGTTCAGACTCAGTGAAGCCCTTTATGGCTGTATTCACGCTTGTAATGTCCTCCATTCTCTCCCTTCTCTATGAGCTGAGTTACAAGCCTGAGCAGAATGCAATGAAGCGAGAGGCACTAAGAGCAAGTCGTGCATCGCAATGGAGGCCAATGGCCCGAACAGAACAGGAGGGAAAGATGTGTTAGTGCCCGAGGGGGCTGAGGCAATGCCCCCGTAACTCCACTACTTTAACCCTTTGCACTGGAATGGTCCATACGTGAGTCTACAGCTCAGTCCCTCATACCCCCGACTGTTTACATCCACTTAGTGTGTAAAAGATATGTGGAGTCTCCGCACAGTTGTTAAATACACAAGAGATGCACATCTACGACCACCTCAACTCACAGTGTGTTTTATTTTGATACGTATCACACTCCGAACTAGAACTGTGTCTGGCTTAAAGGCCATGATCTGGACTCGACTAACTACAGCCTACTACTTTCTCTCTGCTCTGCAGCCTCATTATGATTATAGACTGCTGTGGTGGACATAGACCAAGCCCTGCCTTCGTGATTAAACACAGGGCAAAGGGGCAGTTCTTAAGCATCCACAGTGCAGCCACTTTTGGCTATGACCGGCGCTTCATGACCTCACCACTTGCTTATTGAGGGGTCTGTGTAACTCTGCTATTGTAGGCCTAGCGCTGCAGTGACATTTGTGCATAGAGAACATCAACAGTGTTACATAACCTCCAGCGGTTTCTAAAATGCAGCCGATACAGATTGATGCACACAAACGATTCTGGAGAACTACAGTTTTCACAGCACAACAGACAGCCCCCCTCCTGTTTGTGTTACTTCAGAAGCTCTTCGTCTTTTAAGGTGGAATGGTGTGTTTGAGTAAGAAGTGACTGTTTTTATTCACTGTTTGAATTCCCACAGAAAGGGATTTGTAAGTTGCGTTGTTTAGTTTTGTAGCAGTTTCTGTGTTTACTTTCATGCAGTTAGCGCTCTCCTGAATTTGGAGTCAGTTCCGCGTTCAGTAAAATCACTGAAACAGCAAAAATAATCAATATTAACCACTTATGGACCAGGAGTAAAGCAACATCCTTTGTTCATGCTTTTCAACGTTCAGAGTCTCTCTAACGTCCAAATGTCGAGAGAGAGAGAGAGAGAGAGAGAGAGAGAGAGAGAGAGAGAGAGAGAGAGAGAGAGGGTGAGAGAGAGAGAGAGGGGGGGGCGAGAGAGAGGGAGTGAGACAGGATGAAAGAGAGAGAGAGAGAGGGTGAGAGAGAGAGAGAGAGAGAGAGAGAGAGAGAGAGAGAGAGAGACAGGGTGAGAGAGAGAGAGAGAGAGAGAGAGGGTGAGAGAGAGAGACAGGGTGAGAGAGAGAGAGAGAGAGAGAGAGAGAGAGAGAGAGAGAGAGAGAAGCTGAGAGAGAGGGAGAGAGAGAGAGACAGGGTGAGAGAGAGAGAGAGAAAGAGAGAGGGTGAGAGAGAGAGAGAGAGAGAGAGAGAGAGGGTGAGAGAGAGAGAGAGAGAGACGGTGAGAGAGAGAGAGAGAGAGAGAGAGACGGTGAGAGAGAGAGAGAGAGAGAGAGAGAGAGAGAACCTGAGCCATTTCAGATGTAGCGTTAGCAAATAAATATTCTCTGAAGTTTATAACAAAAGTGAATTGGATTAAAATTGTGAACACATTTAATGGATTACAATGGAGTGCAAACAGCAGCAGGTATTTTTCCACTTCGGCAAAGTTTCGAGTCCTGCTTCAGCAAAAACAATCATTCAACGATGTTGAGGTGTGGGCTCTGGGTGGAGAGTTCATTCTCCTGAAGAAACCACCAGCTTTTTTTCCTTTATTTTTTTTTTCACTGTCTTCTTTCTGTTTCTTTTTTCAAAACCTTCCACTAATATTTTTTTCCATTTTGTATGTTTTTCTGTGGTTGATCAGTGAGTGGACAACCCTATATTTCACCTCCTGACTAGAAATAATCATGAAAAATAAAAGTATCAGAACATTCCTGAGATCCAGCACCTCACGAAGGTTACAATCAACAGACGACTGAAAGGAAGATTACACTCAAACCTGGTGTTTTCCTGCACCCTGCGTGAGGAAGGGCCCTTATTCAGATCATGGGATGCTCAGTGGTGGCTGAAGTGCAGTGAGTGAAGGTTGGTCTCTGTGGATCTGTGTGTTGACAGTTTGATGCTGTAGTGAAAGTAAGACTAGCCTCTCATTATCTCTCAGCTCATCGTAACCATGCTGTAATCATAGCATCATATGTCTCCTGTTACTTGCTCTGAGCACACACACGTACACAGGAGCTCAGTTTTACATCGCTGCGCTGCGGGGGTGAACTCTCTGAACCAGAGCCGTCTCTGTAGCTCAGTGTTAGACGCTTTTCAAGTGCAAAAGGTGGAAAATCACTGGCTTCACAACATCTCTCTCTCTCTCTCTCTCTTCTACTTGTCCTCTTTCCCTCCGTCTCACTCTGTGACTCTGTGTGTTTGTATTTGTTTATTTGGAGCCAGTTTTCTCCCTTTAGAAGCCTCAGTGTGTGTGTGTGTGTGTGTGTGTGTGTGTGTGTGTGCGTGCCAGCTGGAAACCCTCAGGGCCTTCACAGAATGATTTCTGTGAAATTAAAAATGCATGTCTGTACATGCTGCTGTTGTAGTTCGTTTTTGTTTATTATGTTCTTGTTTGTTGCATGAACATTTTCTCTGGAAACAAAAACCAGTTCTTCAATTACAGGCTGTGGCTCTGCATACTTTGTTTACCCCCTTTCCCTCTTGTTCCTCAGCGCTCAGGACCCCCACAGAGCAGGTGTGATGTGGTGGTGGATCATTCTCAGCTGCAGTGACACTGACGTGGTGGTGGTGTGTTAGTGTGTGTTGTGCTGGTGTAGAGTGGATCAGACACAGCAGTGCTGCTGGAGTTTTTAAACCTTGTGTCCACTCTCTGTCCACTCTGTGAGACACTCCTCCCTCGTTGGTCCACCTTGTAGATGTAGAGTCAGAGACAGTAGCTCATCTGTCGCTGCACAGTGTGTGTCGCTCGTCCTCTAGTCCTTCATCAGTGACACAGGACGCTGTCGGCTGGATGGTTTTGGTCGGTGGACTGTTCTCAGTCCAGACACTGAGGGGTTTAAAAACTCCAGCAGCACTGCTGTGTCTGATCCACTCCTAAAGTTAATCGCCACTAGCTCAGCGCTAAAATACTACAACAAATCTCATAGGGGGCTTGAATAAATAAACACCATAGGTGTTTGATCAGGTTTTTCACAGGGTTTTGATAATCATGACCTGAACTACAGGCCTAGCTTTAATAATCACATTTTGCTTCTGCCTCAGATGGATGCCCACACACACACACACACACACACACACACTTCACAGGAGGTATCACATATCCCACCACACTTTATCACACACTGCTATATCAGATGGCAACATTATCTGTGCACCTTTATGCAACCTCTCAATACAGGACCCTCTGTTTGTGTGTGTGTGTGTGTGTGTGTGTGTGTGTGTGTGTGTGTGTGTGTGTGTGTGTGAAGGTTATATCCCCTTGTGGGGACCCAAAAGTTTTAACTCTTTGACCACTGCATTTACACCACTGCTTTTCTTCTACTTTGTATTCAGCTCCTCCACCGTCACCGTGTTTGTTGTTGTCGTCCGAAACTTTTGACTCTGAACTGCCCTCTAGTGGATATAGGTCTGTAACATCCACAATAACCCACTATAAGAGGTATGTGGGCAGTGATGGTCTCAACGTTAGAAAAAAAGGGAGTATGAATGAGCCTTTAGGGCAGTGGTTCTCAAACACTTTCTATCATTCCCCACCTCAGACCAAGGGGAATTTCCGCGCCCCACCCGTCCCATATCGCCCACAAAAAAGATAATAAAATACAAATACATTCATTCATTCATTCATTCATTGTCTGTAACCCTTATCCAGTTCAGGGTCGCGGTGGGTCCAGAGCCTACCTGGAACCATTGGGCGCAAGGTGGGAACACACCCTGGAGGTCGCGCCAGTCCGTCACAGGGCGACACACACTCACACACTCACACCTACTGACACTTTTGAGTCACCAATCCACCTAATACAAATAAAATTTTACAAATTCATTTAAATAATATCAATTTCTATCTCTAAATCTAAAACACCAGATACAACATTAACATCAATGTTGGGTGGGGACATATTTGCTGAGTCTAAGCCCACCCCATACCCAAAATATTAGGCAGCTATAAGCTGATTCCTGTAAATAAGGCAATAAAATACTGAATTTATAACGATGTGGAAACGGTTAATTTTTTTACTGTTTCCAATCACTTGAAGTGGAAATGTCTCCAAACTCGGTGGACGGCTAACTGCATTAGCGACAGTGCTACGAAACTAAACAACTCGAGTTACAAGTGCGTTTCTGTGGTAATTCAAACAGTGAATAAAAACTTACAGACAAGTTACACAAGGGGGCAGCCATGTCCTGGAGGTGAGGAACTGGGCGTGTAAACGGTAGGCTGCCGGTTCGATCCCCAGAGTCGGCGGGTCATGACTGAAGTGTCCTTTAGCAAGGCACCTAACCCCCAATGGCTCCCGGGGCGCCATGGGTAGGGCTGCCCACCGCTCACTGCCCCCTAGTGTTCACTAGTGTGTGAATGTGTGTTTCACTGCACGGATTGGGTTAAATACAGAGAACAAAACAGTCATCATTTTTGTCAAACACACGGTTCCACATTAAAATACGCAGAGCTTAGAACTGAATTCCCCCACAAACATAGTTCCCTTTAAGGCTAAATCTCCACAGAATGAATGGAAATCTATGTGATGGTTCCACAATGCATGAAAACAAGCTTGTGTGTGTGTGTGTGTGTCCAGCCAGTGGAAAGGGCACCCTGGCAGCAGCAGGCACAGCCAGTGGAAACTTCCTGATGGCACCACTTCACCCTTCACCACTGTGTCCACTGTGTTCCTATTAGCGGGGCTTTAAGAAGCAGGCAGTAGCACTTGACTGTGGCCCTATTCAAGCTGGATTTTAGCTGTGGTGCTGCTGTCATTTAAGCCTTTAAAAACATCTCATTTTGCCTTTTAATCTTCTTTCATCACATGATGTTGCCGTTGTGTTCGCTTTGATACAGACGAGTGACTTAGTAATGCGTACAGCTCCAGGAACAGATTCAGCACAGTATAGATTCTGCAAGTCTTTAAAGGGGAAACATTACAAACAAATCCCTTGTACAGTCCAAAGTGTCTCTCTGGAGTCCACCAACCCACACACTGTGAAACAAGACCTCAGTCAGTTTTCTATGCGCTGCCTAAGTCAGAAAACACAGGATTAAACGAGTCGTTCTGATTCTGCTCTGCTTCTGACGTCAAGTGCAGAGACTTTAGAATGGCCCCGCCCCCTCGTCTGAGTCTGTCCAATCACAGCGCTGGACCCGCGTTTGTGTGAGAGCGCAAAGACGAGGTTAAACTCAGCAAAACAGACACAACGAGCGCGGAGAAATAAGAGCACTGAGTAAAAACGGAGAAAACGTTTGTGTGTGTGATGCTGTGTTCCTTCTGTTCCTCCTCGGGTGTCCCCTGTGACCCTGTGACCTTGTGACCCTGTGACCCTGATCAGAATGAAGCACTTATAGGAGATGAATGAATGAATGTTGGGAGAGTGATAAAGCTGTGTCAGACAAAGATGAGCTTGGGATATGTTGGGGGTTTTGCTTTAACGATGGCGTGTGTAAACCCACCTCCACGTGAGACCACTGCAGCTTTACCGCCCTCTAAAAGCCCCACTAGCGTTTCCACGGTCCTGATAACGGCCCTCACTGCTGCTCTCGGACACGGTTACGGCCCCGGTTCACTCGTCCAGGAGTCTATAATTCATAGGGCAGCGTTCGATTACAAATTACACTGGCGTTTCATCATGGTGTGTTTTGATGATTGCATCAGTCTATGATTCAGAGTCGTGCTCTGCTTTATCAGAACATCTCCTGAGTCTGTCACTGGGGTCAATAAAAGGCTGCACAATCACAGGACAGAGACATTTAAAAGGTGATATAAATGACTTTAAAGCAGAGGTATTCAATCATTTTCCTCCTGAGACCCTAGTTTGCCAGTTTCTGGAGAAATCGCCCCTCCCCAAACTAGATGAAGCTTCTCAGTACTGTATGTAAATTACCACAGAGTCTGTATAAAACGCTCAGCTCAAATCATCCCATGCGTCCCAGGACTTTTATTAATAACCGGCTACAAAACTAAACTTAAACTACGCATCACATGATGATGAGCTTCTCCTCTTTTCTGCTCATATGAACAGAACACACGCTCACCACACGTTTCTCACCTGACACTAATGTTGACTGTTATCACAACAGTAATAAAATTAGCATCTAATTGTTAGCTTAGCATCTAATTAATACAGCTTTGAGAGTGTGGTGTGAATTCTCCTGCTTTCAACTGTTACAAACGCCACTGGGGTATATACATATATGTGTGTGTGTGTGTGTGTGTGTGTGTGCCACCTCCACATCAGTTTCACTGATAATGCTGATAATGATGATGATGTTAGCTCCACCTCTCCAGTGCTTCTCTAAACCCACCCAAAGTGCTTTTCATTCTTTGGGACCTCAGGGGGTCGCCTCCACCTCTACCAATGTGCTGCCTCCACCTGGAAGATGCTCCAGCAGCCGATCCGCTCCAATCCCCTCACCACACACCAGCGATTAGGACGAGATGAGATGAGATGAGGGGGAGGAACTGAGCTGGTCTATTGTAGATGGGGATGATCAGGAGGACAGCAAGTGATGCTTTATAATAATAATCTACCACCACAACATAACAACAGCCCACCTTTCCCTTCAAAGACCAGTCAATTAAAAATGCCAGGGGGGTGTCTTCGAAGCCTCGGTTGTAAAATGGCGGGGAGCACTAGAGAAAGCTAGAGATATGGAGGTACAGTCCTGGAGATATTGTCTGTAGAAGATGAGAGTGACTGTATCAGACCCCGAGCGTCACAACTTCTCAGAGGCCCCTTTATTATCTGTGTCACCTCGCTTACAGTGTAGTGTTTGCTGATCTGACACACACACACACACACACACATACAAGTACACAACTACATTTCATCTGTTGTGAGTCATCATTTCCACGGCAACAGAGACCGCTCCATCTTCGGCTGCTGTGAAAGACAGGCTCAGCCTCCACGCACATGAGCGCATTAAAGCATGCGATTGCATTTGTGCTCCACTCACGGCCTTATCATCTCACTTCCGAATCTGACAGCAGAGCAAGGCCGTGTTTACACCTCAGCACAGCCAAACACAATCAGATTCCTTCTGTGCATTCAGTGCTGATTGTTGCTGTAATGATGGACCTCTCACCCTCACGGTCCTGGAGCAGATGTCCATTCCAGGCCTGTGTCTGAAAGGTTCGGCCAGAAGATCAAATTTACACCATTGTCTCTTCAGTTCTAAGCTCTTTTAAGGTGGAACGGTGGAATTTAAGGTTTGAGTAAGAAGCAAATGTTGGGGGATGAAGTGTAAACTGTCTGTAAGTGTTTGAATTCCCACAGAAGCTCATTTGTAGCTCAGGCTGTTTCATTTTGTAGCATTTTGTCGCTAATGCAGTTAGCCGTCTCCTGAGTTGGGAGACATTTCCACCTTAAGTGATCCGAAACAGCAAAAATAAATCAATATTACCCCTCTATGGAAGAGAAATAGAGAAATAGAGAAATGTTCACTCAACATACAACACAGCTCCTCGTTCAGACGTTAGTAATCTCCCGTCTAGACTATTGCAACGCCCTCCTGACAGGTCTTCCGGCCTGTGCTGTGAGACCGCTACAGATGATCCAGAATGCTGCAGCACGCCTGGTCTTCAACCAGCCTAAAAGAGCACATGTCACGCCCCTATTAGTTGAGCTGCATTGTCTACACTTAGCTGCTCGCATCAAATTTAAATCACTAATGATGGCCTTCAGAGTATTCACTGGTTCTGCTCCCATCTTCCTCAATAGACTCTTAAGACCATATGTTAGCGCCCGCCCTCTCCGTTCCTCAAAGGAGCACCAACTAACACGACCAACCCCCCCGTACAGGTCAGTCGAGGCTATTCTCCTCTCTGGTACCACGCTGGTGGAACGAGCTTCCGAGCACCATCGGAGCAACAGGAACCCTCTCTGCATTCAAGAAATCATTGAAGACCCAGCTCTTCCGAGAGTATCTCCTGCACTGAATGTCTTTCTTTAATGCACTTATTACTTCCTGTGGCATACTGCACTTAATGTAAGGTATTTGTATAAATTGTGCTGTAGTTCGAATGTTAGATCCTCTTTTGTAAGTCGCTTTGGATAAAAGTGTCTGCCAAATGCATAAATGTAAATGTAAATGTAGAGCAACATCCTCATCTCAGTTAATACTTTTCAGCGTTTGAGTTTTCTCCGTTGTCTAAAGATACTCCAGATGCCTCTGTTGTGAGCAGAGAGAGAGAAAGCCTAGCATACCGGACTGAGACTGTTTGTTTTTTTAACCCATTTACAGACACTGGGGCTTCGTAAAGTGGTTTCCAGCACAAACCGACCTCAGAGCAGCCCATTATGTTGTATTAGAAATTAATATTGCACTGTTAAGACGTAGATTCAGTAATTTCATGATTGCATAGTGCACTACGTAGGGAGTATGGACTGATTTGGGATTAAAACTTTCTTTGTGGTGTTTTGATGTCTCTCTTTAAAGGAACACTAGGTAAGATTTGGGTTTTTGCTTCTATGGCTCCCCGTATTGTTATTCATTTTTACAGCACTGTATTAAAATCAATGGGGCAGAGGAGGGGAGGAGGGTGGTTTCCTGCCCTCCTCCGAAAGTTACATAGTGCAGTTTCTGCAGTGCTGAACCCGGAGAAGCAACAGCAACATCTCTATTCTCCCTGTTACAGCTCACCTGAGCATCACAATGATTTTGAAGCTGTAATTTTAAGATAGAAATACTACATAGTGTTCCTTTAAGTGGTACTATCGCCCCCTACTGGACTGGCATGATAATGCCACCGTTTTTGTATTCATCTGGATGGTGATCATTTCAAAAACATAGAGAAGAAAATCTGCATACAGGGCCTCAATGATGAGTGGGGAAACTTGGGAGAGGATCAAATAAATATGTTTCTTTAAGTTGTTAAATCATTATAAATAGACTTGCTTTTGTGGTTTCGAGCACCGTGAGACACTTATAACATTAAAAAAAATCTCTGTACTTCACCCTTCATTAAAATATAATGACGTTTTGGCCTGTGACGTTATTCCTCCAGAGATAATTGAAGCTTGTTGTTGGACAGCAATGGAAGCCCAGACGAAATGCGGCTGAATCATTAGCTGCTGTTTTTAGTGCTACATTAAAGCCTCGCAGAGCACATTCCTTGCCCTGGTGCTCCCTCTCCTCACCTCCGCGTGAGTAATGAGGCCCAGCGTAGGCACAGATGGAGACGACGGGACGAGTACAAAAAAGGACGGGGCTGTTGTTTAATAATTTAGCGTATACTTTGTGGAAAGAGACATCTGAGGGAGGACCTGCGAGGTCACAGAGGTCAGGAGGTCAGATCACGAGCGTCTGTCAGAGAGAGAAACAGAGTGAAAAGAGGAGGGGGTTTGGGATAAAGGCAGTGGGGGGACAAAGAATAAGAGTTCATAATGACTCGGCTGAGAAGTGTTTGTGTCAGGCCCACAATCCATGGCTGTTGATTTAGTGTCTTTGCTGAAACACAACTGCTGGACTCTATTGATCCTGGATTATTTATCTCTCTGACTTTGGGTCGGCCTTTATTCAGCTGTAATCATTTGTATAGAACAGCGCTGACCCACAGGATGGGACGATTTGGAGCAGCTGCACCGTGCTCATTGTCAAGTGTGGTGTAGAGGGATCTAAAGCCCCACAGGCCATGTGCTGTGGAGAAGTGTCCTCTGGAGTGATGGAACACAATCCAGTAGTTTAGGGATGAGTAGGAGTGGAGTGTGTGTTATAAACTGATCAACCAATATCGGCACCTGACTTTACGAGTGCTTGTACCTACATCATATCAATCAAATCCTATCAGAAATGTTCTTACAACTTAGATCATTTCAAGAAGAGTCGAAGCAAAAGCAATGCAAACATCTTGTTGATCCTCTGGATTCCAGAAGAAATATTGAAAAAGGTAATATCTTAACGCTTTAGGAAATGGAGTCTATATTTAGAGCTCAGGTTAAAAAGTTAAGTCTAGGGCAGAGAAACAGCATCTGGAAGTTTTTAGACTATGAATAGACCCCCAAACATTGAAAAACATGAACCGAGAAGAGGATATTGCTGTATTCCTGCCCCATAGGTTGGTAATATTTATTTATTTTAGCTGCTACAGATGTATTACTTAAGTTGGAGCTGACTCTAAATTCAGGACAGCGCTAATTGCATGAAAGTAAACACAGAGCGAAAGTGCTACAAAACTAAACAGCTCGAGTTACACATGAGTTTCTGTGGGAATTCAAACAGTGAATAAACACTTACAGACAATTTACACCTCAGACACCAACATGAACCTGTCATTTTATCCAAACTCACACTCACAGTCCCACCTTAAAGTTGTGGAGCTTCTGAACGTAAACAAACCAGAGAACAGCGTTTCCCCACAACCGTGAACGTTGCCTTTAATTAATTAAGAGCTGCAAAATGAGAAACGGCGCACAGACCCTGAAGTCTGGACCTCACTGGATCACCCTGCGGTTAGTGACACATTTCACCAAATAGGGATTTCCCGTTTAACAAAGTCCACTGTCTGGTTATTGTTTATTGCCTTTAGTGAATCACATGTGAGCTCAGACGTTCCATCATCATTGTGACAGATTTGAGCATATCCCACGTCTCAAAGGGGCAATTTCCTCTAACCTCTGGTTCTCACCGTCTGTCTGAGTGTGGTGGCCCTGCCTCAGTGGTCTCCCCCCGAGGATGGAAAGTGTGTGATTAATTAGGCAGAGGTTAGTTCAGTTCACCATGTGCTGTAGGTTAGAACTCACGCCCAACACACTCCATTTATATTTAGCAACAGGGGCATGCTGGCAGGACTTGACCTGGCTAAATGCAATCAAATCTTCAGTGCAGTGTGTGGGAATGAACATCCCACCACCCTGGGAAGGAGGACGAAGGAGAGGCAGGAGGGATTTAGGAGGATTTCACACAGACCTTGTTGGGTCCGAACCATAACAGCAGCTGTGAAAGGTGCCTCAGACCACGGTCTGGAACAAAAGAACCGACATTTTGTCGCATCAAAAGGGGTGGCCTCTGTCTGGATCAAACTGAACCAAGGTCAATTTTTGGATAGTTTGGACTTTTGAATAAATTACAGGATGTTAAAGGGGACGTTCACGATTGTAATCAAAAACACATTTTACAAAATTTAGATGCTTCATTACATTTGCTGCTCTCCAGTCTGTTTGCACGCTAGAAACCAGTCTGATGTGTTTACGAAGCCCCAGTGGCTTGGTCCTGTACGCCAGACTTTCTCTTTCTCTTTCTCTCTCTCTCTCTCTCTCTCTCTCTCTCTCTCTCTCTCTCTCTCTGTGTGCTCATTAGATTCAACTCGAGACATTGAAAAGCATAAGCTTTGATGAGGATATTGCTCTGTTCTGTAACAGTGACTTATTTTGCCCTTTCGGATCACTTAAGGTGGAAATGTCTCCAAACTCGGGAACCAGCTAACTGTATTAGCGACAGTGCTACAAAACTAAACAACCTGATTTACAAACAAATCATAATTCAAACAGTGAATAATAGATAGTAGTTTCTTTCCTCTCAAACACACTGTTCCACCTTAAAAGACGCTGAGCTTCTGAGTGTAAACAACCAGAGAGAACTGCGATTACTCACAATTGTAGACATTACCTTTAAGGCAGAAAATATGTCAGAGAAAGACAGAGATTTACTCACTGCCTTTACTCCACTGTGAAGCTGTGTGAACGCAGCGAGTGAAGAGTTTATTGGGATTTGTTCTCTTCTTGTGGATAATATTGTATCCAAAATATGTGTGAGGTTTGGGTTAAACGATTTAAACACTGTGATTTTGATTTTAGAATATGCTGTCCTAAGGAAATATATATTTTTGTGGAGATTTAGTTCATTGCATCATTTGAACACATCATTGGAGAAGTTTATTATGAATGGACCAGTAGAAATGCTTTAAAAATTACTTGGAATGAAATAAATATACATTAACTTCTATTGGAAATTAAGAAGGTGTTTTCCTTCTCCTGTTAATTACCTTTTTGAAGACGTGTTTTTCATGGTGACTGTGTGGTGTGTTCTCCCTGTGTCTGCATGGGTTTCCTCCGGGTGACTGTCTGTGAGGAGTGTGGTGTGTTCTCTCTGTGTCTGCGTGGGTTTCCTCCGGGTGACTGTCTGTGAGGAGTGTGGTGTGTTCTCCCTGTGTCTGCGTGGGTTTCCTCCGGGTGACTGTCTGTGAGGAGTGTGGTGTGTTCTCTCTGTGCCTGCGTGGGTTTCCTCCGGGTGACTGTCTGTGAGGAGTATGGTGTGTTCTCCCTGTGCCTGCGTGGGTTTCCTCCGGGTGACTGTCTGTGAGGAGTGTGGTGTGTTCTCTCTGTGTCTACGTTGGTTTCCTCCGGGTGAATGTCTGTGAGGAGTGTGGTGTGTTCTCCCTGTGTCTGCGTGGGTTTCCTCCGGGTGACTGTCTGTGAGGAGTGTGGTGTGTTCTCTCTGTGTCTACGTGGGTTTCCTCCGGGTGACTGTCTGTGAGGTGTTTGGTGTGTTCTCCCTGTGTCTGTGTGGGTTTCCTCTGGGTGTTCCGGTTTCCTCCCACGCTCAAAACACACACGTTGGTAGGTGGATTGGTGACTCACATGTGTCCATAGGTGTGAGTTTGTGAGTGACTGGGTGGGTGTGTGACATTGTCAACAGGTGATGAACTGATGCTCTGTCCACGATGTGTTCAGGTTCATCTATAAACCCACATTAACCTTGATCTTGATAAAGCACTCAGGGAAGATGAATGAATGAATGCCATGTTAACTGAGATTTTTACTTGCTTTCCTAGGTGCTGTAGGTTAGAATGGGCTCCTGAAGCAGATGTGTTGTTTATAGTTGTTAATAGGGGCTTGTGGGGAACGGTAGGCCAGACCCTATTCAGCACACAGCATTGTGGGCAGTAAATGAAGACCCCCGCTGCTGTCCCTTCAAATCCAGACACTGCTCTTTTCCCAGGTGGAGATTATGCCTCGGCGCAGACACAAGAAGGTGAATTAGTTTCCTCTGCTGGAGTGAGCCACACATCTCGTTAGTAATAAAAGTTTGCAGACACTTTCTGCAGACCTCCTCTGGAGCTGCCAGCTCTGCTGTCTCTGCTCGTGTGTCTCAGCGCACACTGCTGGAGACGCAGTGTTGGGACGTCACCTGCTGTGTGTTGTAATCTCCTGTAAATTGTCAGGCTACTTAAGGAGCACACTGCTGTGTTTTGTGTTGCTGCTGCCGATCCTCTGGCACAGTGGAGCGAGTGGAGATGATGCTGAATGGCTGCAGGTTCTGTGGCAGACATGAGATGAGTTATTATTATTATTATTATTATTATAAATATGCTGTTTTCCAAACTAGTCCTGGTTCTGGAAGCGGGTTCTTGTGTAGTTGTTGTTCTCTCGTGGTTCAGAGCGAGTCGAGTAGGGACTAAACCGTGGCGTGTAAACCTAGCAGAGCGCTGATCGTCCAGAGAGAGTCGTCACTCTACGCCACGCAACGCAGACGACCAGCACCAACTCTCCATCTGTAAAATCTCCAGCTGCAGCAGAGATCACGTTTGTTTTTATCCGACTCACGACGGCAGCTCGTAAAATGACGCCGTGGTCTTTTGAAGAGGTTCAAACGCTCCTTGGATCGGTGGCCGACGAAAGAATCCAGCGAGAGCTGGACGCTGCAACAAGGAAGGAACAAACTCTACTGATCTGTCTGAACTGATGACGGAGCTGTGTTCAGTCCCAAACAACAACAACACGCCGATACACCATGAGTAAACACCGCTTAACGTTACCACCGTTTGTGGCTTCCAAAGCTGGGGGGGGGGGGGGGGGGGGGCGAATAAAATGTAGGTAGAGCCGAGTAAAGTAGGTACCATACAGTGAAAAAAGTGTCAAATTTGTGTAAGTGTGTGTTGGGGGTATTTATGAGTGTGTGGAGCAACCTACAATATCCAAGCAAATGCTTGATGTGTTTTTTCACTCACAAAGCATTATCAGCAGGCAGTGATCTATATGTGTGTGTGTGTGTGTGTGTGTGTGTGAAAGAGAGAGAGTTGTAGTTTGTGTGCACAAACATGTGCTGTGTGAGACACTTATTCACGCTTTTCTACTCATGTGCCAACAACTCAAAACAGGAGCGATGGGGGGATGAGAAATGAGTGTGAAGAGTGAAAGCACGTCCTATGCCATCTGCGCTCCTCTGAGCTCCTCCCTGAGATGCAAATTCGTCTGAGTTGAAGCCTAAGGATTGTGAGGGCTTTAGCACAGAAACGTTCTGAATTGTAAGGCACCAGACTGTTCATGCGATAGGGGTTCTTCAGATTGATGTAGAATGTTCTGTAGATGGTTCTGTTTTTTGGAGCTGTTTTTTGTTGCCTTATAGAACCCTTTTTCTGAAAGGTGCTCTATAGAACCATCTACAGCTCATTCTCCATCAATCTGAAGGATCCAAAGAATCCTTTAATTGTGCAAATGGTTCTTAAGGTGTTCAGGGTTTTACCAAGAACCATTTCTTTTAATAAAGAACCCTGTAGAACCATCATTTTTAAGTATGTAAGCTTTAATTGGTGGTGGTGTTCCTGCCTGAGCGAGTCTGGAGGTTGAGATTTCCTCCAGATCTTTTTAGACGTTTACTTCACATCCAGTTCACACATGCTCCATTACATTCCCCCCCTTTTTATCATGTTGTTTATTTGTCTCTAAAGGTTTTGCCATATTTTCTCCCCAGTTAAAGAGAACATCTACGATTGTGGGGAAAAAAGCTCCACGTCTTTTAAGGTGGAAAAGTGTGTTTGAGGGGAAATAACAATGTGTACACGGCTGAAGTGTAACTCATCTGTAATGTTTTATTTACAGACACTGTCTTGTGATAATGCAGTTAGCCATCTCATGAGGCCACCTTAATGTGATCAGAAAAGGCAAATATAAGTAAATATCACCGACCTATGGAGCAGGAATAGAACAACATCCTCATTTTGGTTCGTGATTTTTAACGTTTGACGTTCTCTCTGTTGTCTAAAAACTCCAGATGCCTCTGCCATTAGCAGAGAGATAGAAAGAAATAAGGAAAGAGAGAGAAAGAGAGAGAGAAAGCCTAGCATATCAGATTGAGCCAGTTTGTTTTTTCATTCATTCACAGACACCGGGGCTTCGTAAACGCATTAGTCCGGTTTCCAGTGCACACATGGGTTTGAGAGCTAGCGAATGGTGAGGAAACATCTTATGAATTTTATAAAAAGTGTTTAATGATTACAGTCATGAACTACGCCTTTAATATTCATCACCACTTCCTGTCAGCAGCTGGGTTTCTGTCCAAACATTTAGCAAAGGTTAGGGACAATAGAGACATTTCAGCTGAAACAACAGTGCAATGAGTTGTGTGTCCATCCACTTTGTGAATTACATGTAGAGGCCGGTTTCCCCGACAGTGATTGAGCTTAATCCCGGAATATATCCTCATTTCAGTGGAAAATCACAATTCACAATGCTGTGCAGTCCAGGACTAGGCCTTTAAACACACCATTATGTGGGAGGTATTTTGTTCTCAGCCTCTTTTGTTGGTAGATCTGTCTATTTTTTTCTTAATCCTTTTTTTGCGGTAGACGTTAAAGAAGCCAAAGCACTCGCGCCTGCCTCCTGCTCCCTTGGCGTCTTTATTACAGGTTGTTTACACAGTTTTGGACACGTAGTGTTTACACATTTCATCCTCCTCCATGGTCCGCCGTGTACCTGATGGAACAAGCTTAATAATGGTGGGAGCTGATCTCATTAACAGTAAATAACGAAAATATCGCTGACTTCTCGTATTGTGTTTGATGGATTTGACCTGTCGAAGTGTGTAAAGCTGGTTCTGCCTCAGGACTCCACTCCACACCACGGTGCAGCAGGCCCTGGCTCTTATTGAGTGAGAGCTAATGAAAGGCTTCCTGCTCGTTTCATTCTCCGGTTCTCATGTCGTAAAAGAGCATGAGTCAGGAAGAGGAACGGAGTGACCACTGAAGCACGGACGGCCAGGAATACGCTGCAGCAGCATTCACACGCTCGCCAAGCTTACGCAGCTCTTTTCCAGTGTTTTGAAGTGGGCCGTGACTTTTTGTCACTTCTGTTTGGCCATTAACAGACGCAGCCGCCCTGAAACCTCTCAGCGTGTTCTAAGAGCTGTGGCTAATGTAGCCGCTTCGATGCTAATGAGCTTGTTGCTGGATAATCTGGTGCTGATGATTCAAGCTGTGTTGTGTTGTGGCGAGTTTCCTAATGCAGGAATATTAAAATGTGAAATTAAATTGTGAAATGCCGGGGTGAGAGATACAGCAGAAGAACAACACTAGTACTGACAGAGCATTAAACACGACCCTGTAGGGAATCACATGTCATCGCATCTGTCTTACTGTCACTCACCCAGTCACTCGCACACTCACCCAGTCACTCGCACACTCACCCAGTCACTCGCACACTCACCAAGTCACTCGCACACTCACCCAGTTACTCACACCTGTGGGCAATGTCACACACTCACCCAGTCACTCTCACACTTACCCAGTCACTCACACACTCACCCAGTCACTCACACCTGTGGACAATGTCACACACTCACCCAGTCACTCTCACACTTACCCAGTCACTCACACACTCACCCAGTCACTCTCACACTCACCCAATCACTCTCACACTCACCCAGTCACTCACACACTCATATCTGTGGACAATGTCCACAGATCATACAGTTACTGCACCTACCAACCTGTGTGCACATGGAGGACACCCCCACAGACACAGAGAGAACACACAGTTTGTGACCCGAGGAGAGGATCCCACCCTGGACCCCGAGCTCCTGCAGCTGTGAGACAGAGACAGTCGGCGTTCTGTAGCTGCTGTTATTGTTCTCAGGGACTGTGTCACTGGCGTAAATCTCAGTCTGATACCACTCGCAATTGTTCAGTGATCAGAGAAACTGAAGAGAATCACAAGGTGCTCTGGGAAATCAGGACGCCACGATGTATCAGGATAATGGCTACAGCCCAGGGCCCCCCAAACCCCCCCACACCCCCACATCAAGACATGGCGGAATGAAGATAACATGGGAGTTCTGGCACTTCTTTCAATAGCATTAACATTCACACATTCATACGACTTGACCCTTACATCCGCAGAGACGTTTTGATCAGTGCTTTTCTCTCTGACACAGTGACCCCTCTCTCTCTCTCCCTCTCTCTCTCTTTGTTCTAATGTCATATTATACAGTGCTGACTGCATGCACAAAAAGCCTGTCTACTTTATGATCTGATAAACTGGACGTCTGAAATGCTGCGAGAGAAGAGTAGAGTAACTCTGGGGAAATTCCACAGAAACAAAGCACCCTCTCTCTGTCTGGAGAGAGAGAGAGAGAGAGAGAGAGAGAGAGAGAGAGAGAGAGAGTCAGAATTTTGACTTTCAAACCTCTTTTAAAAAATCGTTATTTAAGCAGTTTACTTGTTAAAAAATTGAAGCTAGGTAAAGGGGGAGAAAAAAACAAAACAAAATATAAAGTGCCCATGCAGACTCACAACAACAAAGAACACCAGTAACATCAACAAAGCAATGCTTGGACAAGAGACAGAGGGAGAAATGAAGAGAAGTAGAGGGAGATGGAAAGAGAAAGTGCCAGGGATGGTCAGAGAAAGAGAGAGAAAGAAAGAATAAGAGAGTGAGTATCTGTTTATAGACGAGGGAGGAGTGGAGCGTGTCTGTGGAGGACCAGGCGAAGGGCGATCGATGATCAGTCACTGGGGGTTTGCTCTGTTAGGAGTTTCTTGTTTAATAATGAATGGTCAGCTCTGGGAGGAGAGCAGCGTGGAGAGTGAAGCTGGTCAAGCCTGAGACGTGTCGTTAGACGAGCCATTGTTTTGGGGGATGTTTGAAGTGGAGACCTTGTGTTGGTCAATGGTGAAATTCACAGCTCTCTCGTGAGACAGACCCTTGACTTCTGACCTATGGGAAGGGTCATTTGTCCAGCCAGGCAGCTACAACTCAACACTCCCCCTTTAAGGCTGTTTCCTAATGGCGCTTTACCACTGCAGGGTACCTACTCTACTGGACTGTACTCTCCGTTTGGTCCCTGGTTGGTTTTCCATTCCCAGAGCTCCCTCGTATTGGGTGTCGTCTCAAAACCCTGTCTCTAAAGGGAACAGCAGGCTTTGAAAACCACAGCAACGGCGGTGGTAACGTTAAGCGCTGTTTACTCATGGTGTATTGGCGTGTTGTTGTTGTTGTTTGGGACTGAACACAGCTCCGTCATCAGTTCAGACAGATCAGTAGAGTTTGTTCCTTCCTTGTTGCAGCGTCCAGCTCTCGCTGGATTCTTTCGTCGGCCACCGATCCAAGGAGCGTTTGAACCTCTACAAAAGACAGGTTTGTCTTTGGAGAGTTGGTGCTGGTCGTCTGCGTTGCGTGGCGTAGAGTGACGACTCTCTCTGGACAATCAAGGTTTACGCCCCAGTGTAGTACGATGTCCAGTCCCTGTCCAGTGTCCTCAGCTGTAAGAGCAGCCATCACACAGAGCTCTAAAGAATAATTTCCTGGAGAGACACATGAACCAGACGTTTCTTCCACCCAGTCCTTTCCTTTCCGTGCTGCTCTAGGTTCCATAAGCATTATCTAGATTAAAGGAAAGTCTAAGGCATTTACCTGCAACTTATAACATCGTCTATCCCGGGCCCCCTAACAGCTTGACCACTCGTGTCAGAGAGATGCCGAAGAGTGCTTTGATCTCGTCAGATGTTTCATGTGAAAGGAAAGGGGTCAAGGAAACACAAGAGCGCGAGGACGTGCTGCGAATACTAACGTGTGCCATGAAACAATTATGATGCTGCGCTTAGATCAGAGTTTTAAAGGGGGGCTGTGTTAGCTGCTGCTCGGTGCGGGGGGTCCGAGGGAGGCAGGGTCTAGGCTGGTAATTGGTCTGTTCTAGACTTGAAAGGGTCCCTCGTGTGTGGAATTGTCTGCGTGCGTGTTCAGGTTTGCGTGTGGCAAATGTTAAGTGTCTGGCCTGCTGTCTGACTTCACTGTGTAGTGTTAGTGGAGAACAACAGGAGGCCTTCGTATGGTTTTAGCTTTGAATCCAAATTGATTTTTGGTTATTTCCCTAAAGTCTGCATACTTTATAATAGACTTCTCTGGAAGCTGAAGAACGTTATCTGCAGGAACATGAACGATACAGTCTCAGATCACACATCGAATCAGACTCATTTAAAAGGTGTACATTAGTCCAGTGCTTTATTATGGACATGGAGGTCAGGTGAAGTGTCTTCTCTTATAACTGTCTTGGTGTGAGTGAATGAGTGTGTGTGTGTGAGTGAATGAGTGTGTGAGTGATTGAGTGTGTGTGTGTGTGAGTGATTGAGTGTGTGTGTGTGTGTGTGAGTGAATGAGTGTGTGTGTGTGAGTGAATGAGTGTGTGTGCGTGAGTGAATGAGTGTGTGAGTGATTGAGTGTGTGTGTGTGTGAGTGATTGAGTGTGTGTGTGCGTGAGTGAATGAGTGTGTGTGTGAGTGATTGAGTGTGTGTGTGTGTGAGTGATTGAGTGTGTGTGTGTGTGAGTGAATGAGTGTGTGTGTGAGTGAATGAGTGTGTGTGTGTGATTGAATGTGTGTGTGTGTGAGTGATTGAATGTGTGTGTGTGAGTGAT
This sequence comes from Hoplias malabaricus, assembly GCF_029633855.1. Classification (NCBI taxonomy): domain Eukaryota; kingdom Metazoa; phylum Chordata; class Actinopteri; order Characiformes; family Erythrinidae; genus Hoplias; species Hoplias malabaricus. The sequence goes on along the minus strand of NC_089803.1, from coordinate 70,994,913 downwards.
TGAGTGTGTGTTTGTGTGAGTGAATGAGTGTGTGTGTGTGAGTGAATGAGTGTGTGTGTGAGTGATTGAATGTGTGTGTGTGTGAGTGAATGAGTGTGTGTGTGTGAGTGAATGAGTGTGTGTGTGTGAGTGAATGAGTGTGTGTGTGTGAGTGATTGAGTGTGTGTGTGTGTGAGTGATTGAGTGTGTGTGTGTGTGAGTGAATGAGTGTGTGTGTGAGAGTGAATGAGTGTGTGTGTGTGAGTGAATGAGTGTGTGTGTGAGTGATTGAATGTGTGTGTGTGTGAGTGAATGAGTGTGTGTGTGTGAGTGATTGAGTGTGTGTGTGTGTGTGAGTGAATGAGTGTGTGTGTGTGAGTGAATGAGTGTGTGTGTGTGTGAGTGATTGAGTGTGTGTGTGTGTGAGTGAATGAGTGTGTGTATGTGAGTGAATGAGGGTCGTAAAAGTGGCCAAGGACTGGGAGGAGCTGGGACTCACAGGGGGAGCTCCCAGCATGCCGAGCGGCTCCCTCCGTTCTGTGTTTTATTCAGGGTTTTTTTATTGTGTTTGGAGCTTTTTGGGTTTTTTGTGCACCTCTGAATTTTGTCACACACCAAGCCAGTTTTCTTCCTTTCTTCCTTTTTGTGCCGCACCTTTGCTTAAAGGAGGCTTATTTTCATCACTGTGTTTTTTTTCTGTGGTAAAGGGTTGTATTTATACAGTAAAGTATGGGATCAATCTTCTAATGTAATTTTTTATGAAAATGTTCACAGTAAATGCACTGTAAACAAATACTCTTCTTGAATATAAAATTTACGGTTCAGGAAAAAAGTACACTGTAATTTATTATAAATTGTAACTGTATATTTTATGGTGAAGTTTTGGCAACAACAGCTGCCAGTATTTTACCATAAATTTTATGGATTTTTTTTATTTTTTATCGTGTACTCCCCTCTGCTCTTTTTATCTCCACTCCAGTCTCGTTTCCTCTCTCTACACACTCCTCTCTCGTCTCTGCTTCACTCTTTCCCTGATCTGACGTTACTGAAGAGGACTGGCTTCATTAAGTTACTGTGTCTAAGGCTGAAGAAAAAGGAACTCATGTAAATTTTTGAGATCTGCCCAGTGTCTCAGGAACTGATGAAAATACAAAGTTAAAGTTCTGCACATCACTTGTTGAGGCTTGTGTGCAGCTGCTCCAGAGCATCTCATGGTTTTTGCCAGTGTATTTCCAGCAAATTGTTATTAGAAGGGCTGTAAATATTGATGTGGACACAGTGTAGGTACCTGCCTCACGTCTATCTTTCTCTCTCTGTGTTGTCCTCCCTCAGGCGGAGTTCTCGAGGGCGGCGCTGCTCCACCAGGCTCGCCGGGACCAGGTCGCAGAGACATGTCGAGCCCACAACGTCTCCAACAGGAAGCGGCGGGTCCTAACGCCTGGCGACCTCAAGCACCTGGTGGTGGACGAGGAGCACGAGCTGATCTACTGCTACGTGCCCAAGGTGGCCTGCACCAACTGGAAGAGGGTGATGATGGTGCTGAGCGGCCGGGGCAGATACACGGACCCCATGGAGATCCCATCCAATGAGGCACACGTGCCCTCCAACCTGCGGACACTCAACCAGTACAGCATCGCCGACATCAACCACCGGCTGAAGAGCTACCTCAAGTTCCTCTTTGTCCGCGAGCCCTTCGAGCGCCTGGTGTCCGCCTACCGCAACAAGTTCACCCTGCGCTACAACACGTCCTTCCACAAGCGCTACGGGACCAAGATCGTGCGGCGCTACCGCAAGGACGCCACGGCTGAGGCGCTGCAAAGCGGTGCCGATGTCAGGTTCCCTGAGTTCGCAGAGTATCTGGCAGATCCGGTCACAAGGCGAGAGGCACCACTCAATGAACACTGGCAGACCGTCTACTCCCTCTGCCACCCGTGCCACATCCACTACGACCTGGTGGGCAAGTACGAGACACTGGAGGAGGACGCCGGCTACGTCCTGCGACTGGCCGGTGTGGGAGACCAGCTGCACTTCCCGACCTATGCCAAGTCGACTCGGACCACCGACCAGATGACGGCCGCCTTCTTCCAGAACATCAGCGCCCCGCAGCAGAGCCAGCTGTATGAACTCTACAAGCTGGACTTCCTCATGTTCAACTACTCGGTCCCAGGCTACTTGAAGGCTCAGTAGGACCGGCAGGAGTCTCGTGAACACTTGCCGAGCACCAGTTGAGCAAATCGGACAAGGTATAACCCCCATAACAACGGAAGGGACAATTTCTTTTGCACAAAATCTTTGAGCTCTGTCTGAGCTCTACAAGCTGGAATTCCTCATGTGCGTCTACTTCCCCCAGCTATCTGAAAGGCGTCTTTCAGAACTCTGAATGATCTTCAAGACTTTAAGTCGTGGAGGTAAAAACAGCAGCTCGAAACACTTGAACGACTGGCATCTCAAGTGGACAGAGCGTAAAACTGAAAGACTATTGCTGTCCACAGAGTGTGGCATCTACTGTGTCGTGATTGGATGGAGGCTTTGTGGTCCAGGGTCCAGAGCAAACCTCACGTCCCTGCTGCGTCCACACATCTGCGTCCACTGAATTGTAAAATAAAGATCACGATCACTGTTTCTATCCTCAGCCGTTGACAAGCAATACGACACCAACCGAGCCGCCGGCTCACTGACTGTAACATGACTAAAGATTCATTTCCCACTCGCTGTCCTTCATTTTCAGACTTCTGTCCTGAGGTAGAGACCATCAGCACTGCTTTTACGGGCTTTCTTCTGCCCCAAAGCGAAGGACAGGAAAACAACCAATGCTTCTCACCCGTCACACCCAAGTCCATGTTGTTTATGGCGACTCCTCCTGAACTCTGCTGAAAGGCCAGTGTCTGGACATGTGTATTAGCAGGAGGATCCTGCAGTGGCGTCGAGTGGTGCCTTTGTGTAGTGAACGTATTCCAGTGAGGGGGACACAGCCACAGAGTCCTTTGACTGACCCCCTTCGCTGATCCAGGGGCACTTACCCCTTTTATGAACTCCCAGCCATGTTTTAAGAGTAAGGGATTTCTTGGGTGTAGTTTATTTTTTGTCGTATTTTTATCGTCTGGCTGCGAGCAGCTGAACTAAAGATTATTTAAATTGCTTTGAGAGAAAAAAAAACAGAGGAAGGGAGAGAGACTTAGTATTTTTTCCAGGAAAAAAAAAGGGAATCTTAGTGGTAGATTTGTTAAAGGAATTATTATGATTTGTAATGCTTTCATTTCCCTGCTTTTCATGGTCTTCGTGTGGCTTTGGGTTGCGAGGGCTGCACAGAAGTGGGGAAAGACTTTAGGTTTTTGAGTGTGTTCTCATGGGAAATGTACACTCACTGAAAGGGGAAAATGAGAGAGAGAGAGAGAGAGAGAGAGAGAGAGAGAGAGAGAGAGAGAGAGAGAGAGAGAGAATCTGGTTCATCCATTAGATGATTGCTGTACTGCACACTCTCTTTTCCCGTTTAAACACTTCAAAGCAGTGGGACGCTGTCGTGTGCAGGAACGGCGGTCGTTTCCGTGGGCTTTGTTTGCTCGGACCGATTCAGACGAAGCTAAGAATGATGTAATCTCTTATTTATATCTCTGAAGGCCGCAGGAGGGGCGTGTCGGGTGTCTGAGCCTCTGTCTGCACAGAAATCCTACGCTGCTGAAGGTGACTCAATCTAGCAACAACTTTCAACACCACTCTCACTCTTTCCTGATAAAAGCCAGGGAACCTAGTGGATATGTCTAATGTTTCTCATTCTGAAATGTGGAGCACACTTCTGGTTCTTAATGAAAAGTGTGTGACCTGATTTGGTCAAACACCACAGAGGCATTCTCCCCCGTTCCTTTAAATGATAAAGAGCCGCTCGCTGTTCACCCCGACCCCGAGCGCACAGCAGTGAGGAGCGAGGAGCAGAAGCTCTGGATTTTAGCCGTTTTCACTCTGTTCTCTTTCTTCTCCGTTTTTACTCAGTGTTCTTATTTCTCCGCGTTCGTTGTGTCTGTTTGGCTGCGTTTAACCTTGTATTTGCGCTCTCACATTAAGGCAGGTCCAGCGCTGTGATTGGACAGACTCAGACGAGGGGGCGGGGCCATTCCAAAGTCTCTCAACTTGACGTCAGAAGTAGAGTAGAAGCAGAGCGACGTTTTATCCTGTTTTTTTTTTTTTTACTTAGGAAGCTCACAGTGTACGGGGGGTCTTGTTTCACAGTGTGTGGGTTGGTGGGCTCCAGATCCCCACAGTAATGTGAACATGCTCTGAACAAGATAATTTTTTAATAAACTGTCTTCTTTAAGTGATTTATCAAGTGTGAAAGTGTCTTGTTCCATTGGGAGATTATCTGAGTGCTTTCCAGAGGAAGATCAGTGGTCTGCCATCGGAGTGAGACATTTTCATGCAGGAAAAAATCACCTACAACAAGAAAACCATGTAGAAACAGGTGAATGATCTTGTATTAGTCTACAGTAATCTCAGAATGAGGCAATACTAGATCTATCCACTAGATTTTAGATCTTTTAGATTAGATTTTGGTGACGTTATTGTTAATACCAGGATTACAGCTCATATGGAAAAGTGGAAACACACACACACACACACACACACACACAAATGCAGTAAATAATATCCAGGGTCAGATTCAAGCCACTCTCCCTCTACTATCTTTCTCTTTAACTTACCCTCTCCTTTGCTCTCTCTGTCTCTATCTCTCTTGCTCTCTCTTTCTCTCGCTCTCTGTCTCTCGCTCCCCCCCTCTCTTTCTCTCTTGCTCTCTCTTGCTCACTCTGTCCCTTCTCTCTATCTCTCTCTCTCACTCTCTCGCTCTCCCTCCCCCTCTCCCTCTCCCTCCCCCTCTCTATCTCTCTCCCCTCCCTCTCTCTCTCTCTCTCTCTCTCTCTCTCTCTCTCCCCTCCCTCCCTCTCTCTCTCTCTCTCTCTCTCTCTCGCTCTCTCACTCTCTCCCACTCTCTCTCCCTCTCTCTCTCTCCCCCTCCCCCTCTCTCTCTAAATTTCATTTAAGAATTACACAGAGGGCTTGTGTCCCTTTGGACATTTCCTGAACTAAAGCCCCGTCTGTCCTTGTCCGACCCTGAGCTCTGTGCTGTGTGGGGAACACAAGGTCTGCCCACTTCTGCTGTTCGGTTTCTCTTTGTTCTCCAGTTTGTTCTTTGTTCATTTAAAGGGGAGTTCCACCTCTGCATTAAAAGCATCAGTGTGATTATAAACTGGGAACCTGTGAACAGAGTCCTGAGGGGAAATGCTCTGTTCTACGGCGTCTCAGAAAAACCCTCGAAAGGGAAGAGAACTGTACTGTGTTCATCTGTGACTGTAGATATTCAAGTGGCAAAGGGTTCATACGTTTCTACTCCAGGATTTTTAGATGCGGTGCACCTCATGGAGCGGGCTTTTAGCTCACTAACTCACTCACTCTGGGCCTCAGGATCCTGGGTTGGAGCCTCTCCTTGGGCCGTCCTGTATGAGGAGATTGATATGTTCTCCCCAGACCCACCGCAAGCCTTTTCAGGATGAAGCGGCCACAGAAGATGAATGAATGAATAAAAGAGTTATGTTCAGAGCTCCCATTTTAATGAAATGAAGTGTGAGGCCAAATTAAAGGAACACTCTGTAGTATTTGTAATGTAATATTCATTCATTCATTGTCTCTAACCCTTATCCAGTTCAAGGCGGTGGTGGGTCCGGAGCCTACCTGGAATCATTGGGCGCAAGGTTGCGGGACTCGAACCCACAACCTCCAGGACCCTAGAGCTGTGACTGAGACACTACCTGCGCCACTGTGCCGCCCTCACGTAAAATTACAGAACCATAATCATTGTGCTGCTCCGCTGAGCTGTAACAGTGAGAATAGAGCCTCTGTTGTTGCTACTCTAGGTCTCAGCACTGCGGAAACTGCATTATGTAATTTGCGGAGGAAGGTAGGAGACCGCCCTTGCTCTCCCTCTTGATTTCAGGACAGTGCCGTAAAAGGGAATCACACTCTGCAACTCTAGTGGGAGCCCATGAGCAAAACACAAACAAAGATATAGTCTCTCTCTCTCTCTCTCTCTCTCTCTCTCTCTCTCTCTCTCCCAGTGTGCACTCATGCTGCCATCTTAGAGATGGAAGTGGAAGGCCAATAAGAAAAAAACAACAACAACTAATAAATAAATAAATAAATAGAAATAAAACACTGGTGAAAAGAGGAAGAGAAAGAAGGAAGGAAAAAAGAAAAAAGATCTATAAATGTGAGTCTACCACAGAGAAAGTGTGTATTGAAATATAAAGAGTCAGAATCTTTCACAGCAGTCGCCATAGGAACCAGACGTGTGCAACATTTAAGGCCTCAGTTAGAGCTTCGTGATCTAAGATGAATTAACTGTTAACCAACGTCTCCATCACGTGACACTCAGACGATCCTCAGAGAGCCTCTGGGAGCTTTGTAGTAAACTGTACACTGCCTTTCTCTACATCTCACTGCACAGCGCTGTAGGAAATTCAGTCTGGAAATATGAGTGGAATTCCCCTTTAATTTTCACTAACACACACACACACACACAGCATTATACAGACACATGTAGGCACATCAAACATACAGACAACTCATTAGGCACAGTGCCTTTCAGTCACTCAGTAACACTGTCTGTCTCTCTCTCTCTCAGACACACACACACACACACACACACACACACAACAGTGCCTTCATGTACACACACACACACACACACACACCACAGACATATCCTCGTGGTTCTGGGGCTGTGGGGCCCACTCACAGTTTAACAGAGGTGAAGTTTAACTGATCTGCGGTCAGCTCTTATATCTGTAACTGAGTGGCCACTGGGGGTCTGACTGTACATCAGCGCTTTTAAAGGGACATTCCAGTGCCTTCATCCTGCTTTCTCTCTGCCACATCAGCAGTGTACGGCTGGTCACCACAGAAAACAACCCCCACACGTCTCTGCTGTGCTTTAAAAAGACAAACTCCTCGATGCCAATCTTCAGGCCTCACCAGGGCTTTTCCAGTCGGTAGATTTCCTTTTTGATCGGCTCTTCTGTGCTTTTTCAAGGGTCTTTGTCCTCTGTATGATGTACTCTCTGATATAAACATAGTACTGAGCAAAAGCCTGAGACTGTGGTGCTTTTTCAATGCATGGTACCTACTCTACTGGAGTCTACTATGCTTGGTCCCTGGTCCCTGATTGGTTTACTCCCAAACCCCCACCTCTAACAGGAACAGCAGGTTTTAGAAACCACAACAACGGCGGTGGTAACGTTAAGCGGTGTGTACTCATGGTGTATTGGCGTGTTGTTGTTGTTTGGGACTGAACACAGCTCCGTCATCAGTTCAGACAGATCAGTAGAGTTTGTTCCTTCCTTGTTGCAGCGTCCAGCTCTCGCTGGATTCTTTCGTCGGCCACCGATCCAAGGAGCGTTTGAACCTCTTCAAAAGACCACGGCGTCATTTTACGAGCTGCCGTCGTGAGTCGGATAAAAACAAACGTGATCTCTGCTGCAGCTGGAGATTTTACAGATGGAGAGTTGGTGCTGGTCGTCTGCGCTGCGTGGCGTAGAGTGACGACTCTCTCTGGACGATCAGCGCTCTGCAAGGTTTACACGCCACGGTTTAGTCCCTACTCGACTCGCTCTGAACCACGAGAGAACAGCCACTAAACAAGAACCCGCCTCCAGAACCAGGACCTGATTCACCTGGTGGAGGAGGAGAGTAGACTAGAGTATGCACCATGCAATGGAAAAGCTCTTTTAGTGTTGCTGCCACACAGCTGCTGGGGCTCGGGGTTCTGGGTGGGATCCTGTCCTCGGGTCACTGTAGTGTGTTCTCCCTGTGTCTGTAGAGGTATCCTCCAGTGTGAATGTCAAACTCGTATTATTAAAAATAGACTACAGTGTTTATCTTACAGTATTAGTGAGGGTTACTACACAACTAAGATGCATCCAGTGTGTTCTAAACACTGTACTTCAAGGCTGTTCAGGTGGTCCCTTACTTTCGCACAGTAATGTATGAATCTATGGTGTGGAGGTCTCCCAAAGCACATAGAAAGCTCCCACTACAATAAAAGTGCTTAAGACTGTGTTTGACCAGAGGTGGTGGACCTCACACTCCAGATGTGGCAGACAAGGGGTCAGGCTGAAGTACGGGCTGCTTCTTTAACCCTCACACGGTGCATCTGCTTGTCTCTCCTCGGGGCCTCTGAGGCTCTGTGTGCCTGCTGTGTCAATGTGTGTGTTCTACACCCTTCAGCACCACACTCAGGCAGCCAGGTGTGTGTTCATGTGCTCTTGTGCGGAAGGGAAGTGTGTGTGTGTGTGTGATGCATAGCTCTGTTGTCCAGCCTTTGCACATCAGCCGCTGTCGTATTTATTTATTTATTCCTGGTTTCTGTGGCAACGCATAGAGATTTTATGTGTTTTATTTTTTATTTTTATCATTATTTCTTGTTTTTTTATTTTCATTCCTGTGCTTTGTTCTCTCTCGGGGACGGACTCTGCTGGCTCATCAGGTCCGACCCCTGTTCACAAAAAATAAAAATAAAAATAAAAGGAAATAATTGCAAATGTACGGGACTGTGTGCCCCGAGAGAACCTACTCTCTCTCTCTCTCTCTCTCTCCCCCACTCTCTCTCTCTCTCCTGGTTTCTCAATAAAGAAGAAAAATCCACCCACGGGTGTTGGTCTGCTTTTGTTCCTGTTCAAATGTAAAATGCTCCTGTGTCCAGTCAAACATATCCCCCCTCGTCTCCACAGAGGAACACAGTTCTGGTTCTTAATGAAACGTCTGTGACCCGCTTTGGTCCAAACCCCACGAGCCCCACAGCAGTGTTCTCCCCCTGTGTAAACAGCCCCTGTTCAGAACGCCCGCTTTCAGCACCTGTTCCTTTAAATGATAATGAGCCGCTCGCTGTTCACCCCGACCCCGAGCGCACAGCAGTGAGGAGCGAGGAGCAGAAGCTCTGGTTTTTAGCCATTTTCGCTCAGTTTCTTGGCACTCGTTGTGTCTGTTTTGCTGAGTTTAACCTTGTCTTTGCGCTCTCACATAAACGCTCCTGACGTCAAGTACAGAGACTTTTTACAATTGCCACGCCCCCTCGTCTGAGTCTGTCCAATCACAGCGCAGGACCGGCGTTTATGTGAGAGCGCAAAGATGAGGTTAAATCTCTCAGGTCTTACAGCAGCTAGATGTTTATCTCTCAGGCCTTTTACTGACCTTGAAGGATCTTCTGAAATTAATGGAATGTAATCTTTCAACCACTGAGTTGTCACTGGAGCAGAATCAGCCACATCCACGACGAACTTTCATCACCGTCATTTAGTACTGCAGCATTACCTGTACACATACACACACACATGCACACACACACACATGCACACACAGGTATGCACTGCTATATTGCCTACCTTGATACTTGATACAGAGACAGTAGCTCATCTGTCGCTGCACAGTGTGTGTCGCTCGTCCTCTAGTCCTTCATCAGTGACACAGGACGCTGTCGGCTGGATGTTTTTGGTCGGAGGACTGTTCTCAGTCCAGTCACTGAGGGGTTTAAAAACTCCAGCAGCACTGCTGTGTCTGATCCACTCTACACCAGCACAACACAAAAAAGCAGGTACACATGATCCTAATTGGGACCTATGCCCAATTCCAATCCTTGTTTAGAGAGTTTGGAGTGGAGTTTGTGATCCAGAACTAATCGTCCAGCACCTGACCTCACTAAGGGTCTGTGTAGCTGCTGCCAGCAAAGCCTCTCAGCAATGTTTCATTTTTCTTATAAAGCTTTCCCACAAGATTAGAAGCTGTTACAAAAGCAAAGAAGAAAAGACAAAGTCACTATTAATTCCTTTTGAATTCAGAAGAAACAATAGGTGACTGCAGAGGTGTAACGTTAAATAGCACACACAGAGATGCCTGACCAACCACGTCCAACCAATCAGGAGGCTTCCAAACCTGTTCTGGGAAAACCAAAAGAAGACATGGCTGATGTGGGCAGGTCCTTGTGCTAATGAGAAGAAGAGGGAATAGAGGAGATGGAGGATCAGAGGCGAGTGCTGGGTATTTTCAGATCAGTGAAGGCCCACTGTGAGCTGTGGTCAGGGTTTGGGTTGAAAGGGAGGGGCAGGGTTTGTCCAGGATTTCTTGCAGGTGCAGTATTTGGGTTCAGAGCCTTCAGCATGAAACCCAGAGTCTGAATGAGACCCCACTCTCTCTGTTTGGGAAAGTGTCAGCCTCAAAAACCAGTGAAGGTCACACACAGATGCAGTGATCTCTCCCCATCACGTGGCATCTCTCTGGAGGACTGCCACGCTGCGTCCTGCTGCTTGAAGACCACGTGCAGATCTGAGGCCTCAAAGTGGCAGGAGAAACCTGGCATAGTTATGTGTTTTCCTCCTTCATTCTCCTCCACCAACAGCTTCTTCAAAGGCACCACTTCAAAACACGGTGGGATGCAGTGCTGTGCACATATAATCACAGAGATCAGGCCTTCCCACAGAGCTCCGAGTCCAGTGCCAGTGCGCCAAGGTCAGCCCTGCTGGAGCAGCTTCAATAACACACTCTCAGCGAGAAGGGCTGCAGCAGGACTGCAGCAACTCCTCCGCAAACATGCTCCAAACTCCTCAAAGCTTTTGGGTTACACAGCTGCACTCTCTATTGCCAAATCATTAAAATGGCCTCCTTGTGTCTACACTCTCTGTGCACTCTATATGTGTTTCCCCCCTGTTCTTCAGCTGCTCAGGACCCCCACAGAGCAGGTGTGATGTGGTGGTGGATCATTCTCAGCGCTGCAGTGACACTGAAGTGGTGGTGGTGGTGTTAGTGTGTGTTATGCTGGTGTAGAGTGGATCAGACACAGCAGTGCTGCTGGAGTTTTTAAACCCTGTGTCCACTCTCTGTCCACTCTGTGAGACACTCCTCCCTCGTTGGTCCACCTTGTAGATGTAGAGTCAGAGACAGTAGCTCATCTGTCGCTGCACAGTGTGTGTCGCTCGTCCTCTAGTCCTTCATCAGTGACACAGGACGCTGTCGGCTGGATGTTTTTGGTCGGTGGACTGTTCTCAGTGCAGACACTGAGGGGTTTAAAAACTCCAGCAGCACTGCTGTGTCTGAGACAGGAACAACAACAAACATGAGCACATGGTGGGGAAAACAGACACGACAGGGCCATGGCCTGACACTGAGGCTCCCACTCTCACTCTCTGTGACTGAGGTCATGGCAGAGGCATTAGACTGAAGATGCTAACACTGAAGAAGCGCTTCGATGAGTGCTCACACCCACAGCATTGCACATGGAATAAAGCAGCACTGAAGGCACTCACCAGTCGATTCACAGTCAAGGCGCACATTCCACTCTGTCAACACTGACTGAAAGAGAAGGTCAAGCAGCCAAAAGGAAGTAAGACAAGTTGCTGAGAAAGTGAGAGAGAAAGAGAGAAAGGAGAGAGATGAGTCCCTCTAAGATTGCAGTAATCCGAGGAGTCCTCCGAGCAGATTAAAGTGCCGTTATTGGACGATGTCGTCTGAGTGGCTGCCATCTCTTCCCAACTCTTATCTGTGGTGCATGGGCCAAAGGGATCGGCTCCAAATTGCAGCCAGCCCCAGTGATTACAGCCTCAGCGAGGAGGCCGCTGGAAGGCCGCCATCATCACAACTTTTTAAGTGAGCTTCTGATGCTGCAAGGAGACTACCTTTCCCCTCGGGACAGAGAACGAAGCATCAATCCAGAGGAGCAAACAGGATAACAGTGATTAAAGCTACAGCAGAAAAGCACTGCAAATGAAAAGGACAGAGATTAAAGCTGATATTTAAATCTGGAGCGACTGGACCGTGAATGATTCCCACAGCAGAACTGGGGCCCAATAGGAGTGAGGTGGTGTAAATCTCAGTATTACTCAGCTGATGGTACTCTGGCCCTCCTTAGCACCCCAATAGAGATCTGCTCAAACAGGTTTCTGTGGAGCGATGCCAGAGAAGAAACAGTCTGGTTACCTTAAAGGGGCCTGGTTCTGTAGCACTGAGGTCCGCCAGCTGATGTGAAAGATCTGGGAAGTTTGCATTCACCTCTGGTGTGATAAATGATAACAACGCCCCGAGCTTCAGCTAATTTACCTCTTGCTGAATTTGAATTAGCTACTGATTAAAACAAAGGTCTTAGGGTGGTCTAACCTCTTGAACTGATGTGATAGATCTGGGCAGTTTACGTTCACCTTTGTTGCTTTGTGTTAGTGGCAGTTTGAAAAGAAGCAGTGGCTCGGCGTCTTGTTTTAGGGGAAGCATGTGCTTACTCTTATCCTCCTGAGGCAGGGGGCACTGTGTGTGATCAAGGAAGACTCACTGATGTGTGGAAGTGGAGAGGAATTATAATTCGGGAGAGCAATTAGGAAAATATCTGGAGATAAGCAAATGGTTTGTCACATATTTTTTAGCTTGTTCCAAAGGGCCTCTGCCTGCTTAATCCTTTTATAGTTTCAGGAAACACTGCTGCAAATATTAAACGTCCAGAAAAGTCAGTACTGGGAGGACAGAATTTGATGAAACAGATGATTGGATCTGAGAACTGTCTGGATGAGGTTTTAATTTTCTAATGAAAAGGCTCATTTGACAGTGTAGTTCAGCACTTCTCTCCTGCTACAGTTGGACAAACAAATGGACAGAAGTCTGGAATGACTGCTTGGACAGAGTAATGAAACAAGACAGACAGGCGGAAGATCTTGCCAGCTCTGTTTTGTTTCTTGGTCCGCTTTCTGTCCATTGTTAACCTCGTCTGTGTGGATGGGACAAGCCACGTCCACTGTCTGACTGGTCATGTAAGCAGTGTCCAAGATTACGACTGGCAGTTTATATGTTGGAGAAATACATCAGTCATTGTTACACTGCCACCAACCTGGAAATTTGCGAAGCCAGTCACTACCTCTTTACAATCTGCTGATAACACACCATTGCTCAGCTCAACATGCTTGGAGGAGAACACTAACTGAACATATCTGTTGTGCTAGGTAACAGACACCTGAACTCTCCTGCAACCTACTCACCCAGAGAGGGCAAGGCCAAATGTGCTCTATGTTGGTGCTTTTCCACTGCATGGGCCCTACTCTGATTGAATCTGTTCTTTTTTTTCTCCTCCTCCACCAGGTGAATCAGGTCCTGGTTCTGGAAGCGGGTTCTTGTTTAGCGGCTGTTCTCTCGTGGTTCAGAGTGAGTCGAGTAGGGACTAAACCGTGGCGTGTAAACCTTGCAGAGCGCTGATTGTCCAGAGAGTCGTCACTCTACGCCACGCAACGCAGACGACCAGCACCAACTCTCCATCTGTAAAATCTTCAGCTGCAACTGTTGTTGTGGTTTCCAAAGCCCGCTGTTCCCTTTAGAGACAGGGATTTGAGATGACACCCGATGTCTGCTGAACATCTGTGACCTTCTTGCCTTTAGATGGTACTTAATGAAGAACAGTCCCGCTAACCTGATGTATATAGGCATGTTGTCTTGAGACTACTACCTGCTAAATTTGGTTTACTTATATATGACACTGCACTCAATACGCCAAACCAAAGTTACAAATTTTACTGCCTTATGGTGATTTTGGGCCAGGCTTGATCGGACCATCATCAACTGGGATGATTCTGAGTAAGAACCTAGGCCATCCCTCAGGTCTTTTTCCACATTTTCATTCATTCATTCATTCATTATCTGTAACCCTTATCCAGTTCAGGGTCGCGGTGGGTCCAGAGCCTACCTGGAATCATTGGGCGCAAGGCAGGAATACACCCTGGAGGGGGCGCCTGTCCTTCACAGGGCAACACACACACTCACACCTATGGACGCCTTTGAGTCGCCAATACACCTACCAAGGTGTGTTTTTGGACTGTGAGAGGAAACCGGAGCACCCGGAGGAAACCCACGCAGACACAGGGAGAACACACCACACTCCTCACAGACAGTCACCCAGAGGAAACCCATGCAGACACAGGGAGAACACACCACACTCCTCACAGATAGTCACCCGGAGGAAACCCACGCAGACACAGGGAGAACACACCACACTCCTCACAGTCACCCAGAGGAAACCCATGCAGACACAGGGAGAACACACCACACTCCTCACAGACAATCACCCGGAGGAAACCCACACAGACACAGAGAGAAAACACCAAACTCCTCACAGACAGTCAGCTGAAGCGGGAATCAAACCCACAACCTCCAGGTCCCTGGAGCTGTGTGACTGCGACGGCTACCTGCTGCGCCACCGTGCCGCCCTTTTTCCACATTTTATCAAAAAGAAATAAACAGTGATGAGAGTTTGTGTTTTTTGAACAAAGTTTATTTTATTTTAAACTGTTTAAAATGGTCTGGAAACAGACGGACAAGGCCTTAAACTCCAGGCTGTGTATGGTATTGCTACTAATATTACATTCTTGTATACATTATGTAGTTTTGAGAATGTGGGAGTCTAGTGTGTGTCCTCATACAGATCCATGTGGGTTGCTCAGGGTGCTGACCTCCACAAGGCTTAACCCCACAGGGCCAGTTTGGGAACCAGCCCGAGGCGTCCAGCTCAGATTTCAGGGTTCCTGTTAATGAAGAACGTCTAGACACATAGACACACACACACACACACACACACACACAAAGTAACAACCCTTGCATTCACAATACAGTGAACTTGTCTGGGGTCTCCTAAAATTTACTACGAGACAGGAGCTGCTATAACACTTGCCTTTTCTGTATCACAAATGTAATTCAGTCAAAAGTCCCCTACAGTCCTTCACTGTGCTACTGGAAGGAGCTCAGGGGTGTGTGGGGCGGTCAGTCTGCTCTATACTGCTGATCTGTACTGCTTACAGCCTTTAAAAAAACACTATGCAATATTTTTTCATTTAAAATTACTCCTTTAAAATAATCGCAATGTACCACTGACCTGTATCAGGGTGAACAGCGCCTCAATCATTGCTCCTCTGAGCTCAGCACCACAGAAACTGCACTCTGTAACTTTTGGAGGAGGGTAGGAAGCCACCCCCCTCACTCCCACCCCTCTGCATAGATTTCAATACATTGCTGTAAACATAAATTACACTAGGGGGAGCCGCAGGAGCCAAAAAATCTTACCTAGTGTTCCTTTAATCGTTAATTAACATTTTTTTTTAGAGCTGCATCCAGTAAATGTGAGTTGGCGAGGCGTTTGTGATCCAGAACATGACCTCACTGATGTTCACGGCGGGGGTCCTGAGCGCCGAAGAACAGGGTGAAAGGGGGCTAATAAAATATGCAACAGATGGAGTACAGTCTGTAATAGAACTGCACAGTGCTCCTGAGTGGTCAGTGGAGCTGAGGAAATGGACAATATAAACGTCTTTTACGTTGGAGGGAAGAAAAGAAGAGTCAGGCGTCGTTTGGCAGAGACCATAAAGAAATCGAGGACATTTATTGTGAGTATTAAAAAAAATGCTTGAGACAAACAGAGAAAGTCTCCTGTGAAGTCAGCACCGACCACAGAAACACACTCTTAATGGCACTGTTATAACACCTTGTGAAAAAGGGGGTTAAAATAGGTCTTTAAATACAAACGGACCCACCCCGACCCATACTGACCCACAGTGACCCACGGTGACCCATTCCACTCATACAGCTTCCTCAGCCACTCCGTCCTGTGTCATTGATGGTTGCGTACATGTAAACAGCATATGAGAACATTGTAAACAAAGATAATGCACATTAGACCGATCTCAGACCAAAACACAGCGTACCGATGGACTCGAAAGTTAAGAGCTCTCTGTAAGAGTATAAACCAGTAATAAACAGCTACTAAAGGACTTAAATATGCTTATATTAGGTGTACAAATATATTCTTTTATTGTGACGTATAATTGTAATTCAATATTAAAACGTTCTCCCGCTCTTCTGTGATTTAATGGTGACTGATGTGTTGTATTAAATAAAATCACAATTCTCATTTTATTCAACAAAAGAATGTACATTTTTGAACCTAAAAATGAAGCTGCGTGAAAACGGCGAGTGAAGAGTTTATTGGGCGCTGAGCCCAAGGAAAAAGCTGTAGAAGACTGTGATGGATTTATTCTGTTCTTGGGGACAATACTGTGTCCACTATGTAACTTTAAGAAGAGGGTAGGAAACCACCCTCACCTCCACCTTGATTACAGGACAATGTTGTAAAAGTGAATTACACTCTGAGATTGTAGGGGGAGCCCAGGAGCAAAAGTACAGAATCTTACCTATTCCTTCATTTATTCATTATCTGTAACCCTTGTCCAGTTCAGGGCGGCTGTGGGTCCAAAGTCTACCCGGAATCGTTGGGTGCAAGGGAGGAACACACCCTGGAGGGGGCACCAGACCTTCACAGGGCGACACACACTCAAACATTCACTCACACACTCACAGCTACGGACACTTTTGAGTCAACAATCCAGCTACCAACGTGTGTTTTTGGACTGTGGGAGGAAACCAGAACACCCAGACACAGGGAGAACACACCGGACTCCTCACAGACGTTCACCCGGAGGAAACCCACACAGACACAGGGAGAACACACCACACTCCTCACAGACAGTCACCCAGAGGAAACCCACGCAGACACAGAGAGAACACACCACACTCCTCACAGACAGTCACCCAGAGGAAACCCACGCAGACACAGGGAGAACACACCACACTCCTCACAGACAGTCACCCGGAGGAAACACATGCAGACACAGGGAGAACACACCACACTCCTCACAGACGTTCACCCGGAGGAAACCCACGCAGACACAGAGAGAACACACCACACTCCTCACCGACAGTCACCCAGAGGAAACCCACGCAGACACAGAGAGAACACACCACACTCCTCACAGACAGTCACCCAGAGGAAACCCACGCAGACACAGGGAGAACACACCACACTCCTCACAGACAGTCACCCGGAGGAAACCCACGCAGACACAGAGAGAACACACCACACTCCTCACAGACAGTCACCCAGAGGAAACCCACGCAGACACAGGGAGAACACACCACACTCCTCACAGACGTTCACCCGGAGGAAACCCACGCAGACACAGAGAGAACACACCACACTCCTCACAGACAGTCACCCAGAGGAAACCCACGCAGACACAGGGAGAACACACCACACTCCTCACAGACAGTCACCCAGAGGAAACCCATGCAGACACAGTGAGAACACAGACAATCTCCCGGAGCGGGACTCGAAACCACAACCTCCAGATCCCTGAAACTGTGCGAAAGAGACACTAACTGCTTCCGCCCCCAGTTAATAGTTACCTATATAGTTGCCTTAATAGTTAATATTTAAGTTACTTTTTGTTGAATAATATGTCAATCGTAATTTTTAACGCTACACAACAGTTATCGTAAAATGACAAAACAGCGGGAGAAAGTTGGAATACTGAATTACAATTATACGTTACACATTAAATCCTTAAATACGTATTTGTACTCGTAATACACGGTCACCTTTATCCTCTTCCTTGCGGTCTGTGGGAACACAAAGGAAACATAAAGCTAAAAGGCTGATGCTAATGGAAGGACAGGAGTCTGAAAGACCAGCTATGCATCAATACATGGTTCTGTTCAACCAGAGCAGAGAGTGCAGGGGCTCCTCAGCTTTCCGCCTGGATCAGCGCTACAATACAATTTTATTGCATCCAACAAGGTTCCCAATCTCTTTAAGCAGAAAATTAAGACGGTGTCCTTTAAATAAATGTATAAAAATGAATAACAGCTTTGTTTTGCAGCCTTGGCTTCTGATTGGTCCACTTCAACCCAGTGTCAGGTCTTTCAGTTCGGCTCTGGGTGAAATGTAACAGGTTGGTGTTCAGGGGTAAAACCAGGTGACCCTAGTCACCCACGTCACTGTCCCGGTCCCCGATGACCCAGAGGAAGTGGAAGCTGAGGGCCAGCAGAGCGGTGCCCAGCAGGTCGCCCAGCGCGGTCAGGTAGGGGATGGAGAAACTGTCCGGGTCTTTCCCACTCTGCCACATGGAGTGCACCATCCAGTCAGCGATACACAGCAGCAGAAAGACCTGAGAGAGAGAGAGAGAGAGAGAGAGAGAGAGAGATGTTTTAATATCATTCATTCATTCGTTGTATGTAACCTTTATCGAGTTCAGGGCGGCGGTGGGTCTGGAGCCTACACAGAATCATGTTGACCCGGGAGGACACTTACCCTGGTCAGTCCTTCACAGGGCGACACACATTCACACCTATGGACACATTTGAGTCTCCAGTCCACCTACCAACGTGGGTTTTTGGACCGTGGGAGGAAACCGGAGCACCCAGAGGAAACCCACGCAGACACAGAAAGAACACACCACACTCCTCACAGACAGTCACCCGGAGGAAACCCACACAGACACAGAAAGAACACACCACACTCCTCACAGACAGTCACCCGGAGGAAACCCACACAGACACAGAAAGAACACACCACACTCCTCACAGACAGTCACCCGGAGGAAACCCACACGGACACAGGGAGAACACACCAACAGGACCCTGGAGCTGTGTAAACAGCCCTGTTCAGAACGCCCGGTTTCAGCACCTGTTCTTTTAAATGATAATGAGCCGCTCGCTGTTCACCCCGACCCCGAGCGCACATCAGTGAGGAGCGAGGAGCAGAAGCTCTGGTTTTTAGCCGTTTTCACTCTGTTCTCTTTCTTCTCCGTTTTTACTCAGTGCTCTTATTTCTCCGCGCTCATTGTGTCTGTTTTGCTGAGTTTAACCTCGTCTTTGCGCTCTCACATAAACACGGGTCCAGCGCTGTGATTGGACAGACTCAGACGAGGGGGCATGGTCATTCTAAAGTCTCTGCACCTGACGTCAGAAGCGGAGCAGAATCAGAACGACTCGTTTTATCCCGTGTTTTCAGACGTAGGCAGCGCACAGAAAACTGACTGTGGTCTTGTTGGTGGGCTCCAGGTAAACACTAAATACTGAAGTCACATGTTCTGATCCAGTGAGCTTTTACAATATTTTCCTTTAAATCTTAGATTAAAATGTATCTTCTCTCACTCCTGTTAACAGTGTTTTTATTCTCCTCTCGTTTCCTGATCTTTAAAGTGACCTTGGTTACGAACAAA
Source organism: Hoplias malabaricus (assembly GCF_029633855.1). Classification (NCBI taxonomy): domain Eukaryota; kingdom Metazoa; phylum Chordata; class Actinopteri; order Characiformes; family Erythrinidae; genus Hoplias; species Hoplias malabaricus. The sequence continues at coordinate 70,975,825 of NC_089803.1, read as the reverse complement.
GGCACTAAATAAATCAAACTTCTTACAGTGAATTTCCTGTTAAATCTTCTTTTCCTCTTCGTGACAAAGGAATGTGAGGTGCCCTGGTGGTGGTGGTTTTAAAAGGAAGGTGTTCTCTGACTCAGAGCGGCGCTGTAGGAGATTTACGCATTACTTTTCTTTTCTTGACTTTTTTTTGGTTGCGGTAACCTTGCAGTTCCCTTCAGGATTAATACGATTCTATCCGTGTGTCTATCTGCACCGGAGTCAGAGGAGCGAGGAGCGTAAAATTAAGAGGCTGAGGAGAAGGCGAACACTGTTAAAGATTTGGATTCACTGCTGGAGCCGCTAAAGCTGAGAGAGAGAGAGAGAGGTACCAGCAGAAACATACAATTTACACAAGTTGAGCCTGGTTCAGCAGAGACGCAGAGTGTGAACTCCTGGAAGCCCTTGTTCTCCTCCGATAATTAAGCTTATTTTCCACAGTGTGGAATTTTGTGTGTGTGTGGTGTGTGTAGGTGCAGGAGTAAAGGCATGAGAGTGTGTGAGTGTGTGTGTGTGTGTATTCCTGATGAAAAGAGAGCTCTGAAGTGTGAGGAAGACCCTCTCTGAGCTCCCTGGGCCGGGGCTGGTCTGTGATGAATGTGATAATGGGTGAAGTCTCAGATCTCCACTTCACAGCACGGCGCTGAAACCGTTTCTGATCCAGATAATTACACACACAACCTGCAACCAGCGCTCTCTCAGCAGTCCACACCGTTCAATAACACTCATCCATCAGCACACACACACACACACTTCCCTGATGTAGAACATGACTGTCCAGAGCCACACTAACCCAAAACATTCATTCATTCATTCTGCCACTCTCACACCTGTGGACAGTTTCACACACTCACCCAGTCACTCACACACTCACCCAGTCACTCACACACTCACCCAGTCACTCACACACTCACCCGGTCACTCACACACTCACCCGGTCACTCGCACACTCACCCGGTCACTCGCACACTCACCCGGTCACTCGCACACTCACCCGGTCACTCACACACTCACACCTATGGACAGCTTCACATTCAGTAAACCTATAAGGGTGTGTGTGTGTGTGTGTGTTTGGACTGCGGGAGGAGACCGGATCTCCCGGCAGGAAACCCCCACAGACACAGGGAGAACACACCACAATCTTTACACACAGTGACCCGAGGAGAGAATTCCACCCAGGACCCCTAGCCCCTGCAGCGCCACCTGCTCCCAACGAGTGAAAAGGTTTGGACTCTCCAAGAGAACAAGTGTGAGCGTCCCAAGATTTATAACATCATGCAGGGCCTCTGTAATCAGGTTTGTTTCCAATCTGGAGACTGTGCAGTTATTTCTGCGGGCTTAGTTAACTTTCCTGAGCGTGTGTGTGTGTGTGTGTGTGTGTGTGTGTGTCGGCGTGAATGACTTTCATTTAGGTGAAATAAAAATGAAGGCAGGGCATTAATCAGGGTGACAGTTCGGTGTGAAACTCTCTGGATGCTGCGGTAGAGCTGGCGGCGCGGCTAACCCCGGGCTCCTGCTTTCATTTAGTCTGCATTAAGGTCAGTCCATCAGAGGACAGGGCCAGTTAAAAAGCCATTTGCTCCCGAGCCTCTTTCCAAGTCTGTTCGGTTTGGGAGGGGGGGGGGGGGGGGGTTTGAGATGTTGGGGGCAATTAATAAGCCGCCATTTCACGGCCAATTAGTCTGTGTCTGTGAGGCAATGTGAGGAATACGTATTACATATCTACGGTTATTATTCAGTGACTGAATCTGAGCAACAGATGGACTCCTGCCTCAAAGATGGAGATGTCACTTTAAACATGAGCTACATGAATTATAACCGTCCTCATCTGTGACGCACAGAAATTAAAATCCTCGGGGGAAATTGATTTCCAGACACACTTTGCTATGCCTCTGTAATAACAGGCCCTTCATTATCCCAGGTTCTGGCAAAGTGCTACTATATTATTCTCAGATTAATATCCTCCTCGAACTCGTCCCGAAGAAACTTCAACACGCTTCCAGCTCTAGATTCTTCGATCTGACTGTTGATTTGATTGTTTGTATATCTTCTTCACAGCAACCCACTGTTAAACAATATTTCCCATAGGAATTAATGTAGTGAATAAGATGCACACTCCTTATTTCCATCCATCCATCTATTATCTGTAAGTGCTTATCCAATTCAGGGTCACGGTGGGTCCAGAGCCTACCCTGAATCACTGGGCGCAAGGCAGGAATACACCCCGGAGGGGGCGCCAGTCCTTCACAGGGCAACTCAAACACTCACACCTATGGGTACTTCCGAGTCGCCAATTAACCTACCAACATATGTTTTTGGACTGTGGGAGGAAACCGGAGCACCCGGAGGAAACCCACGCAGACACAGAGAGAACACACCACACTCCTCACAGACAGTCACCCGGAGGAAACCCACGCAGACACAGAGAGAACACACCACACCCCTCACAGACAGTCACGCAGAAGAAACCCACGCAGACACAGAGAGAACACACCACACTCCTCACCGACAGTCCACTCCTTATTTCACTGTGGTAAAAATAAACTAGCAGCAGGGAACCAATCGTATGGGGTGCAACCACTTGGCAACACCCAGTAACGCCTTAGCAACCACCTGGGACACCGTAATATCAAAAATGTGATTGTATGGGTGTGATTTGAAACCAACTACCACTGCCCAAAGCTCAACACCTTTGGAGGAGAACACTAATGGTGCATTTCCACTGGCGAAATTTGGTCGCAGAACCGGTTCTTTTTCAGTCCCTGATCCAACCGAGCTGAGCAGGTACTAAATGGTGACGTGTAAACCCTGCAGTGCGCTGATTGGCCAGAGAGATCCGTCAATGAAGCGCTCCGGCACAAACTCACAACTTCATATTTGTTTTTATCCGATTCACAGCCACAGCTCAAAACATTTTTCAGAGGGGTTTTGAAGAGGTTCAAACGCTCCTTGGGTCGGTGACAGAAGAAAATCTCCAGCGAAAGCCGGATGTATAACAAGAAAAAATGAGCTGGGGGCGCAGAGCTGTGTTCAGTCCAAAAAACAACAACAACACACCAATACACGAGTACACAGCGCCTAACGTTACCGCTGGCGTTGTTTTGGTTCCCGTTGGAGATGGGATTGTTCGATGTCACTGGCTCCATTTTGAGGGGAAGCTGTGCTAACGGAAAAGCTAAAGCGACAAGCTAAATGTGATCCGAGCCGATCCAGTGCAGTGGAAAAGCACCATCTTTACGCAGTGTATTTGTGGCAACTAACAGAGGCCTGTGCTGAGGCCAGCTCTGAGCTCTTTAGACTCCTGGCCTTGGACGGCTGAGGCCTTTTTGTCCCCCTCTAAACACGGAGATCAGGAGCTTTCAGGCAGAAATATTCCGCGTGAGTGATGTTATGAATGGCTGTTTTGCTACAGTGAGAAAATAAATCTCCAGAAGATTCCTAGCGGCTATTTAAAGAGGATGGTGTGCTAATGTAGGCAAATTTGGGCGAACTAACAGGATTAGGGCTGTAGTTGCCACCCTTTACAAACACATTCTCGCACACACACTTTCCATACCTGAAGAAGACAGGGAGGGCAGTCAGGCAGGACTGTAGACACACACACACACACACAGAGTCCAGGACTGATGACTGAGAATGTCCTCTCTGCTCCAGAGATGTTTACGCTCTCATTTACCACAGACTGTGATTATTACTGATCAGATTACATTATACAGTACAATTCAGAAGAGTTTCCAACAGTAAAAACAATATACACAGGGACCATAGTATATGGTATGAACCAAAACAACCAACAAGTAAAACCCTAGCAAGCACCCGGGACACCGTAGCAGCCACCTATTACTATACATCAGCTCCCAGAACCCTGAGTTCACAAGGCATCCTTCCTTAGGCCACGTTTGGCCGGTAATAATCACCACGCACCGGGAACACCCCAGAAGACCTGCGATTTGCAGATGCTCTGCACTGACCAAAACATTACAACCAACAGAGTTTGAACCTCAGATCCTGACGCTCGCCTATTATTCCAGCCCCCAACATCAACTTCAAGAACTGACTGGTTACTCAGTGCATGATTGGTCCCAACACTCGACAGGGGGCACCGTAACCACATCAGTTTAGTGGTTTTAAATGTGGTTTAAATCATATTTATACATAAGATAGATACACAAATATATTTATGTGATGACAATGTTCTGAGTCTGAACGTAACCTTCTGAGTTTGTGGAAAGATTTTCAAATCTTTACCGTGTCCTGACGGAAAGAGCTACTCCTATTTTCCCCCATTTTCCTGTGAAGATATTTCTGCCCCGAAAACGCACAAAAGCAAACATATTTACCATCTATTTATGAACAATAAACAGAGTTACCATCCGCCGCAGAACAGCATTCAGAGAGGAAAACGTGCCACAAGTGCAGCATGAAATCTAAAAACACAGCAGTCCGAGCTCTTTGTGAGGTCTCTGCCACTCGAGCACTTTCCCAGGCCATTGATAAAACAGTGTTTCCTCTGTCCCTGAACTCTCTAATGCACACTCCAGACACTACGGCCCCTCTGGTCACTAATGGGCCCTCTGCACCTTCACAAGTAGGCGATGGCGCTTCATTAATGCAGGAGCCAAATCATCAGACTGTCTTCTGGAATTCTGCAGCTATGTCTTGTTTACTTCAGCAAAGGAAAAGCTCAAAGGACGCGGGTCAGGGGTCAGTCACGGCTCTCCAGGCTCCTGACATGAGCTCAAAAAGACAAACGATCACACGTCTCTGTCAGCAACTGCAACTGTTGTCTGTTACTCTTCTCAGGATTCGCAGATACATTCGGACTTGTAATTACGCCTCGATTTGTGCCTTCGTATAATCATCATACTTTCACCCTTGTTCTATGCATCTGGAGTCCACCAACCCACACACTGTTAAACAAGATCCCCCCAGTCCGTTTTCTGTGCGCCGCCTATAGTCAAAAAACACGAGATAAAACGAGCCGTTCGGACTCTGCTCAGCTTCTGACGTCAAGTGTAGAGACTTTAGGATGGCCACGCCCCCTCGTCTGAGTCTGTCCAATCACAGTGATGGACTCACGTTTATGAGAGGGCATAAACAAGCTTAAACGCAGCAAAACAGACACAACGAGCGCGGAGAAATAAGAGCACTGAGTAAAAACGGAGAAGAAAGAGAACAGAGTGAAAACGGCTAAAAACCAGAGCTTCTGCTCCTCGCTCCTCATTGCTGTGCGCTCGGGGTCGGGGTGAACAGCGAGCGGCTCATTATCATTTAAAGGAACAGGTGCTGAAAGCGGGCGTTCTGAACAGGGGCTGTTTACACAGGGGGAGAACACTGCTGTGGGGCTCGTGTGGAAAATCTTTGGAACAAGGGAGCAGCTCTTATTTGCAGTCACTGAACTGACACACAACCTGAGCGTGTCATAGTTAGAGACTTTACATGGACATTCATTCAACCGAAAGCCTGAAAGCCTATTGTTGTGGTCAGAATTACCTTAAGCCCACTCTAGCCAATCACGGGACAGCTACTGGGCGGCTTCCTTGTGAGGTGCGTTAATGAAGGGATTGTATCCTGGATGTCCTTGTTAATGTGAGCAGTCATATTCTAACTAAAATAAACAGGGGTCACTCTCTCTCTCTCACACACAAACACACACACACACACACACTGGAAATACCAAACATTCCACACTCTCAGAGCATACTAATGCATGCAGAACTATGAATGCACTCACTGATGTGTGTATGACCACAGCTACGCCCAATTGATCTCAATTATGATCAAAAAGGTCAGGAAAATAGTCTGAGTTATGAAACACATGGACAGACACACACACACACACACACAAACACACACCCCTGTTCAGCCCAACTACTAACTGCAGTAATACCTCTGTAACTATTTCATTTTGAAAAATCACTTTTAGGAAAAATGTGTGCTTCAAAACAAAAGTGCAGAAGCCTTTTTTGTTTTTAATTTTTTATAAATCTGATCAATGTCCACAGCTGCTGGGCTAGTGCCCCGTCCCAGGGTGTGTCCCTGCCTTGTGTCCAGTGATTTTATGTAGGCTCTGTACCTTTCAGGCAGCGTTCTTTAAAAGTGGGTAAACGTATGAAATTAAAGCAGCAGTCATTCGACAGTAAGCGCATCTTGGTCACGTTTTAAGTGACAGCTCTGAGAGATCAGTGCTGTCCACACAAATGTCCATTGTATCCATGTTGTACATGAGCTGGACGGCGTGGAACCGTCACTGACCTGAAGCAGTGCAGCGGCCAGGTAAACGGCCATAAAGATGGGCGTCAGTGTGGTGTGGCCGCTCTTCATCAAGTGAATGGTGTAGAGGAACATCACTTGACCCGGGACCACCAACAGGAGCAGCACCTGCGCCGATCTGTGATTGGCTCCTGGTAAAGACAAGAAACAAACACTCACTAAGGTGTGACTAACGCACAAACAACACACACATTTTAGTTATATAACGTACAGCCAACCGAGCGAAAACGGCTAAAAACCAGAGCTTCTGCTCCTCGCTCCTCACTGATGTGCGCTCGGGGTCGGGGTGAACAGCGAGCGGCTCATTATCATTTAAAGGAACAGGTGCTGAAAGCGGGCGTTCTGAACAGGGGCTGTTTACACGGGGGGAGAACACTGCTGTGGGGCTCGTGGGGTTTCATTAAGAAACAGAACTGTGTTCCACTGTGGAGACGAGGGGGAATACACAAACTGAAGGTTGGAGCTGGCGCACACTGCACTGTGAAGCCGATCAGTTGATGTAACAGGGAGTAAACTCATGATGTACACTGCCACTAATTTCCTATTTTGGAGCTGACAGTTCCCATTTGAAATGGATTTCAAAATAAACTCACATCAAACCTGGGTAAAACCAGTTTAAACATGGGCTGGTGGTGTGTGTGTGTGTGTGTGTGTGTGTGTGTATGTGAGTGTGTGTGTGTGTGTGTGTGTGTGTTTGTGTGAGTGTGTGTGTATGTGTGTGTGTGTGTAGAAAGTGTTGGTTGGTGTAATCCAGCTCTGCTTTCTAAAACCTTCAAACCAGGTTTCAAGCCAGAGACGTCGAGAGCTGCGACACCTCAGAGATATGTGAGGATTTACGCCTCTCCCTCCTGATGGCAATGCCAGCCTGGCAGTGGGCGCTGCGCCCTGTGTGTGTGTGTGTATCTGGGCATCTGTACTCCATTCCCTCTCCTCTCCCTCCTCATCCTCTGAGCAAACACAGAAGGGAACAGTGTGCTAAAAGCATCGAAGCTGCCAGCTCCGCGCTGCTCCACCAGCTTTTCCGCTGCCATTGTTTACCCTGGACACGCCGCTGTACACAATCCCAATCTCAATCTCACTCCCTCTCTGTTTAACACACACTCCATTAAAGACTAATGCGCGCACTTAATCACATGCATTTGCAAAGCCTGTGCTTTCTCTCGCTCTCGTCCAACCTTGGGTAGTCCTTCACTGTCCAGGAGAGGGGGAGGGAGAGGGAGTGGGGGTCAGACTTTGCAATGAGTTTGCAGTTGGCATGAGTCATCGGGACATTTGCAATTCAAGGCCAGGACACAAACGCTACCTGACGGTCGGGCCGAGACACCACACACCGTCCGTTCACTTTCACATCAGCAGGTGCCTACGGGGGAACTGAAGAACGCGAATTTACTCAACAAACGGGTGTTTCAGTCTCTGTCGGTTTAATGTGTGTGTGCAGAACTTTAGCCAATGTGTCCTCAACAAGGATCTGAGTGTGATCAAGTAATTCAACTCAATTAAACAACATTAGGCTCCCCCTAGCGTTGCACAGTGTAATTTATTATTTTCAACACTATCCTGAAATCCATGGGAGTGGGGAGGGTGGGGAGTGTATTCTTACCCTCCTCCAGAGGATACATAGTGCAGTTTCTACACTGCAGAGCCTGGAGTAGCAACCACAAAGGCTCTATTCTCCCTGTTACAGCTCAGTGGAGCATCACTGCATGGTCCCTATTCTACTCTCCTCAACACGACTCTATTCTGCTTTTTCTTCTTTTCCACCAGGTGAATAGGGTCCTGGTTCTGGAGGCGGGTTCTTGTTTAGTGGCTGTTCTCTCGTGGTTCAGAGCGAGTCGAGTAGGGACTAAACCGTGGAGTGTAAACCTTGCAGAGCGCTGATCGTCCAGAGAGAGTCGTCACTCTACGCCACGCAACGCAGACGACCAGCACCAACTCTCCATCTGTAAAATCTCCAGCTGCAGCAGAGATCAAGTTTGTTTTTATCCGACTCACGACGGCAGCTCGTAAAATGACGCCGTGGTCTTTTGAAGAGGTTCAAACGCTCCTTGGATCGGTGGCCGACGAAAGAATCCAGCGAGAGCTGGACGCTGCAACAAGGAAGGAACAAACTCTACTGATCTGTCTGAACTGATGACGGAGCTGTGTTCAGTCCCAAACAACAACAACACGCCGATACACCATGAGTAAACACCGCTTAACGCTAATGTTGTTTCCAAAGTCAGCGCCTCCTGATGGAAATGACTTCACTAGTTACATTTTACCAGGGGGTGCAGCTTCACAGTGGAAAACCAACCAAGTCCAAGCAAGTAGATCCGCGTAGAGCAAGTACCATGCAGTGAAAATCACCAGTGGTCCATTCTCTCAGGTCCACTGACTCTACAGGAGCTCTCCGTAGTTCCACCCTCACAGAATGTAGTCCATCTGCAGCTCGGTTTAAAGAGTTCTCGATTTCCCCAGATGTTCCTCTGCTTACATGCCTATGAATGAAGTGGTGCGGTCTTGTGTGAGCTCACCTGAACCGCAGAAGGTACGGCAGGGGTAGTAGCAGCCCTTGGCCTCGTCCGGTACTTCTCCAGGGGTGCTGTGGAAGTGCAGGTGTGTGGAGATCCGGCTGGACTGGATGGCCACAAGGTTTCCGCCAATACCTGCAAAACAGAGCTATTTCAGTCAGACAGTCCTGAGAGTTATTGGTCCAGAGACGGCAGGTAACTAGACTGCTCCATTTAACAAAACCGCTCACACTCCACTTTAGGCCTTAATGTCTTCATATTTCTCCACCTCTCCTTTATACAAACACACACACACACACACACACACACACACACACACACACACACATACACATACACACTGACTTTCCCCCAATTCTGACACTGATAAGCAGAATGGAGGGCTGTCCAGATCCGCAGTAATAAATTGTTACAGTCAGCAGCAGCCTTGAGTGATGATAAATAAGTATCTGGAGAGAGAGTAAAGAGGGAGGGAGAGGTGGAAAAGAAAGGACAACTTTCAGGGAAAAGTTTTGCCATCTTTCTTCACAGATATGTGACATTAAAGGGAGCATATTGCAGAAAAAAAAATCCAGAGTTCAGTGCATGTGCACATTACTGTGTGGCCCTGTAGCCCACCAACACACACACTGTGAAACAGTTTTCTGTGTGAAAACACGGGATAAAACGAGCCGTTCTGATTCTGCTCCGTTTCTGACGTCAAGTGCAGGGACTTTAGAATGGCCCCGCCCCCTCGTCTGAGAGCCGACCCAGAACCCTCTCAACATAAACATCTAGGACTGTCTGTCTTTGATTTACTGTGGTCATTACACATGTCAACACACACACACACACACCTTCAGCGACAGCTTAGTTTACGAATGCGTTGTGTACGAGGTCGTGGATTCGTGTTATGTGGTAATCCACAGTTCTCGTGAGTATCCACCAGAAGGAATCACCCCACCACAGGGAGGCACTGTTGAGGCTGTTCACCTGCTCCAAAACCACTGAAGTCTTGACTCTGAAGTCACCTTAGTTTTGATGTCACTGCTACTTTTTCACTGAACACAACACACACTTTTTTTAAAAAGCTGATGCAACGCTGGCAGTTTTAAGGCTTTGGCATGAGTTTAGCCAGCGCTTCATAAACACAGATGTTAACAAGGACTCAGACTAGTACAAGGACTAATACCTCACCAGGGAACAGACCGGGCCACAGGCAGCCAAAGAAAGTAAAAGGCCTCGACTGAGTCACTCAACAAAGACAGACGAGCTAAAGAGGCCCTGCGCTAAAGGCTAAGCGCTCGGAGTTAAAGAGAAAGTCTGAGAAAGCGCAGACCCCGGCTAATGGGGTTTAAATTGCACGAACGGCCCTAGAAACAGAGCTGAAAATCCTGCCTGGACTTCACAATCGTGGAAGGCTGTTTCATTTCATGGTGTGTGTCGCTGGTCCAAATTGTTCAAATTATAATCACACTATTACGGTAGCTGGCGCCCTGGATTTCCAATTTAACCTCGGCCTAACAAGCTCCGCTTTACAGAACTGTTATTTCCACCGTGAATTTCAACGTCTTGCGTCTTTATAGGAGCAAACCTGCGAGAGGACCAACTGAGATCTTTCGCCATCATCCAGGACTCCCACAATCAAAGAGAAATAAGCCGTCCCCGCTCTGCGTTGTCTATTACAGGGAGTGAGTGTGTATACACACCCCTTAAAGGTGATGTTCACCATTTAAATTTAATAAAAGAAAAATAAAACCACAAAAAAAATACTGGAAACGGCTCTAATGTGTTTATGAAGCAACAGTGTCTGTAAATAAGTAAAAAAACAAAAACAAAGTGTCAGTCAGTTTGCTAGGCTTCCTCTCTCTCTGCATTTATGGAGGATTTAAGACAACGAAGAGAAGGCCAAACTTTGTAAAGCATGAACAGAGATGAGGATGTTGCTCTATTCCTCCTCCATAGGGGGGTTAACACTGACTAAATTCAGAAGAGCGCTAACTGCATGAAAGTAAACGCAGATGGAAAGTGTGACAAAACTAAAAAGCTCGAGTTATGAACGAATTACACTTCAGCCGCCTACAAACAACAGTCGATTTTCTCCTAAAACACACCGTTCCACCTGAAACGACACTGCGCTTCTGAACGTAAACAAACCCGAGAACATCGTTTCCCCACAGTCAATGATGCCCCTTTAAGGGCTGCTTGGTTTCTGTATACTGTTTACAGACCCTTTGTCCATTGAAACTAGCACTTTAGTTTCTCTTATTTTAAGTTCTCAGGAATTAGGACATTAATCCCATTGTGTTATTTATTATTTACATTAGACATAAGCTCTGGTTTTGCTGCTACTTTGCACATTTGATCTACTGCTGCCAGACATTTTATATTACTCTAATTAACAGCTACAGTTGCACAGGTAGGTCATAGGTTTAACTGCAGTTTTATTGCACTGTATTTCTGTTTTATTCCAGCAAGGAAGCTGTTCCTTTAAATGATAATGAGCCGCTCGCTGTTCACCCCGACCCCGAGCACACAGCAGTGAGGAGCGAGGAGCAGAAGCTCTGGTTTTTAGCCGTTTTCACTCTGTTCTCTTTCTTCTCCGTTTTTACTCAGTGCTCTTATTTCTCCGCGCTCGTTGTGTCTGTTTGGCTGCGTTTTACCTCGTCTTTGCGCTCTCACATAAACACGGGTCCAGGGCTGTGATTGGACAGACTCAGACGAGGGGGCGGGGGCCATTCTAAAGTCTCTGCAA
>NC_089803.1:70807281-70895245 GCF_029633855.1 Hoplias malabaricus | reverse complement strand
ACACACTCTATCAGATTTTTTTGGTCGGTGGACTGTTCTCGGTCCAGACACTGAGGGGTTTAAAAACTCCAGCAGCACTGCTGTGTCTGATCCACTCTACACCAGCACAACACACACTAACACACCACCACCACGACAGTGTCACTGCAGCGCTGAGAATGATCCACCACCACATCACACCTGCTCTGACCGTTGAGGAACAAGGTGAAGAGGGGTGGTTTGGTCACCTTCAGGAGCACAGTCTAACACCAGCAGGACTCTTGGCCAAGATAAACTCTCCAGGTGTGTAAGCAGGTTCTATTAAAAGCTATGAGGCTATTTCTATTTCAACGACAACATTACGGGAACGTGGTCCTGGGGGAACATTATGACCAGAACTGCCATGTCTTAAATTATGATCAGCACATTATCAGCCCTTTTAAATACAGCACTGTGTCACTAAGGCCCTGCAGCGCGTGCATTCCTTGGACTCGGGCCGCGCGGTCAGGTCTGAATCAGTCATTTATCTACGACTGTAGCCGGAGAACGCAGACAGTGAGGGACGGGGACTGCACGGACTCCGATACAGAAGTGCCATTGTGTGGCCTCCTCTCAGGCCGGTGCAGCTCGGCTCATTAGCGGCACGCTCCTGCCCGTAAAACACGTCAGCTCCTCACCCGCACACGCCGTTAACCTGTACTCCGTAGATCTCCTCACACCTGGAGCGTGTTTGTGTATCCGTGTAAGCAGGGGTCAGCCGGGCATCAGTTTACCCTAAACCAACCATTTACACACACACACACACACACACACACAGACACACACAGACACACACAGACACAGACACAGACACTCACAGACATATGCACACAGATGCACACACACACACACACACACACACACACACAGACACACACAGACACACACACACACACAGACACACACAGACAGACACACACAGACAGACACACAGACAGACACAGAGACAGACAGACACACAGAGACAGACAGACAGACAGACAGAGACAGACAGACACACACAGACAGACAGACAGACACACACAGACACACAGACAGACAGACACACACAGACAGACACAGACACACAGACAGACACAGACAGACAGACACACACACACAGACAGACAGACACAGACAGACAGACACAGACAGACAGACAGACAGACAGACAGACACAGACAGACAGACAGACACACACAGATAGACAGACACACACAGACAAGACACAGACACACAGACAGACAGACACACAGACAGACACACAGACACACACACAGACAGACACACACACGTGAATTCATCTGAGCACATGCTGTGTTTGTGTTTGCGTATGTTATTCCTACACTTTTCAGCACAGGAAAGGCCTCTCTGTCTCAGAGGCTCAGGAGAACACTGGGCATTTAATTCTGATGTGACTCTATCGCCCTCTTCTGGCCCACAACCAAAATGTACTCCCCTCTGCTGCAACAGCAGCGTCTGAAGAGGCCTGACAAGATACGGGAGCCGCTGAACCATTAGAGAGGTCAGGCATTGAGGTAAAATGATAGGCTAAGGTCACAGATGTTGTACAAGCTCATCCTAAAGGTAGCTGTAGCACTTAAAGGTGCTCGGCCACTCCAGAGCACAGCAGCACTGCCTCACAGCCCGGTACAGGGGACTTTACGTGGATCTGTTAGACGCAAAGCATTTAGTGTGATGACCTTAAGCTCATGTGCCGCTGCTCCAGACGACCTTGTTTCTTTTTATGTTTTTCTATAGAGTTTATGTAAGCTGCGCCTGCACAAGAGAGCATCTGTGTTCATAAATAAGGGCAGTGTGAAATAGCTGAATTCACTAAGTACAAGGTGTGTTTGCAAACATCTTTACATTAAAGCAACACTCTGTATTATTTTTACCTTCAAACTGAATCTTCAAAACCGTTGTGATGCTTCACAAAGCTGTAACAGTGAGAACGGAGCCTCTGTCTTTTCTATTCCAGGCTCAGCACTGCTGAAACAGCACTATGTAAGTTTTGGAGGAGGGTAGGAAACCACCACACTCTCCCCCTCACTTACTCTTTATTTACCTAGTGTTCCTTTAACTGTACTCTTTTGGGTCTTAGCCCACAGTACAACAGCACGATGATAAACGGACAATCTGACAGCCTCGTGGTGTTTGCGTACACATGCAAATGAGGGCCGTAGGAGCACAAGCACATCCTTTGTGACCGAGCTTCGTTTTCCCTTCCTTTCCTCTTCCCTCTGTGTCAAAGCTCCTCTGTTTGAGGACACGAGGAAAAGACACAAGGAAAAAAGATGCAAGAACTGACAACGCATTTGTCAAATTAGGTGTCTTTGCTGACACAGTCCTCCCTCTCCGACTTTCACAAGGGATGGTTTCATTAAAATTTAACTTCGCTATCGATTTCAGAGCCAGTGATCCTTCACAGCACCATCCCATTAAGTCACACACTGTGACTACATCATTTAGCTACAGGAACAACCCCCTCCGGCAGCCTCCTGGCTCCTCTGTACTTTTAAACATGTCTGTGTCCTGAAAGAGAGGGTTCTACCCCAGCCACTGCAGACCGCTCCTGTTGAATTGGACAGCGCTGACTGGTCGTCTGCTGAGCTACAAGCCCTTACTTCTGTACGGTCACTACAGTCCGCCATCAGGAACAGCGTCCTGTGTACGTGTACGTCCGCCTCTTGGTCCTCCCTGCACATACCATGGCAATGCTACCCCACTTTCGGGCTTCTGTATGCGACGGGAGATAAACGCATGTTCTAAAACAGGGTGTGGATATTTCTGAGGTCGTATTATTAACAGAGGAGTGCCGTACTGCACAGACAAGTGGAAAAAAATCTCTTCAAACTGATCTCAGAAAGGCATAAGGCCATGTATTTGTGTGAGGTAGCTTCCCCCACCCTTCAGACGTCTGGTTCCTATCACCACCATCATCAAAATGTAAATTCTGACGGATGTGCCCCAGCATCAAAGCAGTGATTGACTTTGTTTACCTCATATTTATTCATTCATTCATTTTCTGTAACCCTGCAATCCAATTCAGGGTCGCAGTAAGTCCAGAGCCTACCTGGAATCATTGGGCGCAAGGCGGGAATACAATCTTCACAGGGCAACACACACTCACACATTCACTCACACCTACGGATACTTTGGAGTCGCCAATCCACCTACCAATGTGTGTTTTTGGACCATGGGAGGAAACCAGAGCACCCGGAGGAAACCCACACAGACACAGAGAGAACACACCACACTCCTCACAGTCACCCGGAGGAAACCCACACAGACACAGAGAGAACACACCACACTCCTCACAGACAGTCACCCGGAGGAAACCCACGCAGACACAGAGAGAACACACCACACTCCTCACAGACAGTCACCCGGAGGAAACCCACGCAGACACAGAGAGAACACAACCACACTCCTCACAGACAGTCACCCGGAGCGGGAATCGAACCCACAACCTCCAGGTCCCTGGAGCTGTGTGACTGCGACACTAACCTGCTGCGCCACCGTGCCGCCCCCGTTTACCTCTTATCAATTATAAAAACCTTATCAATTCCTGGCTCTCGGGCCGGAGCATGAAGGAGAGAGGAACCAAGGAGGCATGACTTAAGATGATGAGACGCGGCCCTATCCCGTCTGACCTCCACCAAGGTTTGTCTCTTACCCAGGCAGTAGAACAGACCCTGGCTGATCCAGGCCAGGATGGCCAGTGTGATGAGGTCACCGAAGCTGGCGGCGATGGGCGTGGCTACGTTATCAGGGTTGATGCCTGTCTTCTTGGAGCCCACGATCACGCCAACCATGATGATACCTTTGAACAGAGATAAAGGGAAAGGATGTCAGTGCACATTATTCTTTTACACTGGTCTATTCATCACCTGGGCACATCGAACCGCACTCCTCCTCTTCGTTTGCTTATCGGGACACGTCGCCAGGTAGAGCACTGTGTCTCTTGGTTTAAAGCCATTGTCTGAATGGTAAATGAATGCTAGAAGGGGAGTAGCAATAGTGCTCTAATGCACTGTGATCATTTAACACTGATTTAAAACACTAGCAAACGATGTTAACTTTGGGAGCTATAACTCCCATTAAAAGACTAAAACATGCATTAGTTTTAGTCTCGATTTAGGCATTTAATTATTACTGTTTGTTTTAGTCGATAAAATTATTAATTAATTCATTCATTCATTGTCTGTAACCCTTATACAGTTCAGGGTCGCGGTGGGTCCAGAGCCTACCCAGAATCACTGGGTGGAAAGTGGGAACACACCCTGGAGGGGGCGCCAGTCCTTCACAGGGCAACAAACACACACATCAAAGCAGTGATTGACTTTGTTTACCTCATATTTATTCATTCATTCATTTTCTGTAACCCTGCAATCCAATTCAGGGTCGCAGTAAGTCCAGAGCCTACCTGGAATCATTGGGCGCAAGGCGGGAATACAATCTTCACAGGGCAACACACACTCACACATTCACTCACACCTACGGATACTTTGGAGTCGCCAATCCACCTACCAATGTGTGTTTTTGGACCATGGGAGGAAACCAGAGCACCCGGAGGAAACCCACACAGACACAGAGAGAACACACCACACTCCTCACAGTCACCCGGAGGAAACCCACACAGACACAGAGAGAACACACCACACTCCTCACAGACAGTCACCCGGAGGAAACCCACGCAGACACAGAGAGAACACACCACACTCCTCACAGACAGTCACCCGGAGGAAACCCACGCAGACACAGGGAGAACACACCACACTCCTCACAGACAGTCACCCGGAGGAAACCCACGCAGACACAGGGAGAACACACCACACTCCTCACAGACAGTCACCCGGAGGAAACCCACGCAGACACAGGGAGAACACACCACACTCCTCACAGACAGTCACCCGGAGGAAACCCACGCAGACACAGGGAGAACACACCACACTCCTCACAGACAGTCACCCGGAGGAAACCCACGCAGACACAGGGAGAACACACTACACTCCTCACAGACAATCACCCGGAGTGGGACTCAAACCCACAACCTCCAGGACCCTGGCGCTGTGACAGAGACACTACCTGCTGTTCCACTTTGCTGCCCTTCCATAGAAAATAAAAAAAAGCCTAATTTTAAAATAATTCTAAAAGCAACTCGAACATTTTAAAGTAGGAAACTTGATACTGGACTTGAATATGCCATTTTTATGATGCATATTGTATGGCTTGCTCCGCAGAGCTTCTTCTGAGAGGAGGGATTATTAATTGACTGTGGGAAGTTCCAGCGAAGCAGCACCTTGCAGCAGAGAAGCAATGAAGGCCGTGGCGACACTGCTGGAGCAGAGCAGCACAGCGTGGCTCATCTGGAACTTTCCCTCAGGGATCCAGCCCAGGATCACAGCAGCCACTGCAGCCAGGAACCCCACCACTGTGGCCTGCACCTGAACACAAAGGTAGTATCGACAGCAACATTAAACATGGACCTCCATCTCAGTCACAGGCTGTAGCCCGGTGTATCTCCTAAAATATATTTACAGACACTCCAGATTACAGCCTTTAAAGACAGATATTATGAAAAAAAAATCACTTCATGAGTATCTTAGTACATTCATATGTGAATCTGGAGTCCACCAACCCACACACTGTGAAGCAAGAACTCCCAGTCAGTTTCCTGTGCGCTGCCTAAGTCAGAAAACACGGGACAAAACGAGCCGTTCTCCTTAAGCTCCGCTTCTGACGTCAAGTGCGAGACTTAGAATGGCCCCGCCCCCTCGTCTGTCCTCGTCTGTCCGAGTCTGTCCAATCACAGCGCTGGACCCGCGTTTATGTGAGAGCGCAAAGACGAGGTTAAACACAGCGAAACAGACACAACGAGCGCGGAGAAATAAGAGCACTGAGTAAAAACGGAGAAGAAAGAGAACAGAGTGAAAACGGCTAAAAACCAGAGCTTCTGCTCCTCGCTCCTCACTGCTGTGCGCTCGGGGTCGGGGTGAACTATGTTCACTTGTCGAAAAAGGGGTTATAATATAGTACATTACCTTTAAGACATCATATCTCTGTAGGTTATATAAGCACTAGATCTCCATATATTCCTGCAGGGCCTGGGCCGCATCACGCAGAGATCAGACATCTGCCCAGGAAACAAAAGAGCCGTGGTTTAGAGACTGGACCTGCGGCGAATTCGAAACCCTGGGCACGTCTCGATAAACACACGAGCAGGACCAGGCCTTCGTTGGAGAGAGTAAACGTTATCAAACACTTATTGAGAAGAGATATATGCTTAAATATGTTCAGGAAACCATGCTCACGGGTACGCACACTTCCTCCGGAGAGAGCAGCTACTGTAAAAGAACCCACTTAGCATTAAACTTTAACGCTAATGGAGTCGAGCGGTCGTGGCCGGGCCATTAAACTGTGTTTTAATAGTGCGACTGAATAAAACCTGGGATCTAAAAGGCACAACAGTAAGGTAACAGCTTCCTACCCACCAAAAGTTACATAGTGTGGTTTCTGCAGTGTAAAAAAAATACTACCTACTGTTACTTTAAAAGAACACTAGGTAAGATTTGTGTTTTTTGCTCCTGGGGCTCCCCCTAGTGTCATTCATTTTTACAACGCTCTACTGAATCAGTCGAGTGAGTGAGGGAGGGGGTGGTTTCCTACCCTCCTCCAGAAGTTCCATAGTGCAGTTTCTGCAGTGCTGAGCCCAGAGTAGCAACAACAGAGGCTCTGTGCTCCCTGTTACAGGACAGTGAAGCATCCTGATCATTCTGAAGCTGTGAAATCTAACGTAGTGTTCCTTTAAACGATGATTAATGAACGCAGCCTGTGACTCACCTGCTTCAGTGCCAGATTCCCAATGATGAGGTTCCACTTCTCTATGGGGGAGTCCATCTTTCCCACATTAACCTGAGGAGGCAGCAGACAGGAGTCACACGCAGAATACTAACAAGACCCTGACTCTCATTCCTGGTCATATGTGGTGCTTAGACACATTTTAAACCAGCCATAGCGTTAATACCACCTCCCTTGTCCAGTCTATCATCTCCACTGACCACACAGGAGCAGACTGTAGGCACTGTGTTGCTCTGCATACTTGCCTATCCCCATTTCCCCCTGTTCTTCAGCGCTCAGGACCCCCTGGATATGCATTCAATCAGAAACAAGGAGGTGGCAATGATGTCACGGCTGAAAGCGGCGTGAGCTGCAATGGACAATTTGCATTGAGAAGCCAGAACATAACTGCTGCACTGTTTAAGGTGGATCAGAGAATTCAAATCAAAGAGCCGACAGGAAACTGCTGCACTATTGAAGATGGAACAGGAAACGGAAATAAAAAGCTTACCTCAGCTTCATTACAAAAAATATACAGAATTCATTGCCTTCAGTGACCAGCCTCTATCTAAAGTGGATTATTTCAACTGCATTTTATTCCAGTATATTTAATACATATTTAATGGTTTCTGGTTTTAAGATGGATGTGTTCTTCTATGAGTTTTGCTTCTCATTTTGATGCATCACTAGTAAATAACAACACAACAAATGCAAAAAAACAACCCATCACTTCTGGCCCCAAATGTACACACTGAAATACTTAATACATTCATTATCTGTATCCCTTATCCAGTTCAGTGTCGCTGTGGGTGCAGAGCCTACCTGGAATCATTGGGCGCAAGGTGGGAACACACCCTGGAGGGGGCGCCAGTCCTTCACAGGGCAACACACACACTCGGACACTTTTGAGTCTCCAATCCACCTACCAACGTGTGTTTTTGGACTGTGGGAGGACACCGGAGCACCCGGAGGAAACCCACGCAGACACAGAGAGAACACACCACACTCCTCACAGACAGTCACCCGGAGGAAACCCACGCAGACACAGGGAGAACACACCACACTCCTCACAGACAGTCACCCGGAGCGGGAATCGAACCCACAACCTCCAGGTCCCTGGAGCTGTGTAACTGCGACACTACCAGCTGCGCCACCGTGCCTCCTTCATTAAGGGTTATAAATATTTTAAATATTTGTTTATTTAAATGTTATTAATTAGGTTTAAACATCTTAAAGGTAATTAAAAATCAGTTATAACACACAGACAGAAAAGTAAACAGCGACTGCTGTTTGCCAAATAGTGAACCCGCACCTATCTGAACTGTTAAAGCGCACAACTCGCCAGATACTGACCTTACTTTGACCTGTCAGCTTGTGTTTTTTGCGTGGGAGGAAATCGGTGCACCCGGAGGAAACCCACACAGACACAGGGAGAACACACCACACTCCTCACAGACAGTCACCCGGAGGAAACCCACGCAGACACAGAGAGAACACACCACAGTCCTCACAGACAGTCACCCGGAGGAAACCCACACAGACACAGGGAGAACACACCACACTCCTCACAGACAGTCACCTGGAGGAAACCCACACAGACACAGGGAGAACACACCACACTCCTCACAGACAGTCACCCGGAGGAAACCCACGCAGACACAGAGAGAACACACCACAGTCCTCACAGACAGTCACCCGGAGGAAACCCACACAGACACAGGGAGAACACACCACACTCCTCACAGACAGTCACCCGGAGGAAACCCACGCAGACACAGGGAGAACACACCACACTCCTCACAGACAGTCACCCGGAGGAAACCCACGCAGACACAGGGAGAACACACCACACTCCTCACAGACAGTCACCCGGAGGAAACCCACGCAGACACAGGGAGAACACACCACACTCCTCACAGACAGTCACCCGGAGGAAACCCACGCAGACACAGGGAGAACACACCACACTCCTCACAGACAGTCACCTGGAGGAAACCCACACAGACACAGGGAGAACACACCACACTCCTCACAGACAGTCACCCGGAGGAAACCCACGCAGACACAGAGAACACACCACACTCCTCACAGACAGTCACCCGGAGGAAACCCACGCAGACACAGGGAGAACACACCACACTCCTCACAGACAGTCACCTGGAGGAAACCCACACAGACACAGGGAGAACACACCACACTCCTCACAGACAGTCACCCGGAGGAAACCCACGCAGACACAGGGAGAACACACCACACTCCTCACAGACAGTCACCCGGAGGAAACCCACGCAGACACAGGGAGAACACACCACACTCCTCACAGACAGTCACCCGGAGGAAACCCACGCAGACACAGGGAGAACACACCACACTCCTCACAGACAGTCACCTGGAGGAAACCCACACAGACACAGGGAGAACACACCACACTCCTCACAGACAGTCACCCGGAGGAAACCCACGCAGACACAGGGAGAACACACCACACTCCTCACAGACAGTCACCTGGAGGAAACCCACACAGACACAGGGAGAACACACCACACTCCTCACAGACAGTCACCCGGAGGAAACCCACGCAGACACAGGGAGAACACACCACACTCCTCACAGACAGTCACCCGGAGGAAACCCACGCAGACACAGGGAGAACACACCACACTCCTCACAGACAGTCACCCGGAGGAAACCCACGCAGACACAGGGAGAACACACCACACTCCTCACAGACAGTCACCTGGAGGAAACCCACACAGACACAGGGAGAACACACCACACTCCTCACAGACAGTCACCCGGAGGAAACCCACGCAGACACAGAGAGAACATACCACACTCCTTAAAAAGATACAGTCTGCCCTCTACATTCACCAGAGGAGCCCCTCGCAAATCCCCTCAAAAAACGCAAACGCAAACGTGTCCAGACCCCACAAACCTCAAGTCTCAAACCTGCTGACCGTATTAAACACACACACATAGCACAGTAAAGGCACACATGGCCCTGCAGCCGGAGCAGCCGACTGCCCAGTCCTTTGCAGCTGGTATTTTACTGCACTGTAAAGATGCAAACAGTCGCAAGAAATGGGAGATACACCCCTCACTGACAGACAGAACACATGAGCGGAGCTCCCCCCTCTGAACAGAGCCCCTTCACCTGCAGAACCGCACCTGTGACATTTTGAGCCTGAAGTTGCCTCGCTGTATGCCCTACGCTTAAAATAAAGCAGTTGCTAAAGCATTCCTTCTGTTTTATAGACATTATTTTATCTTTAAACATGAGCTCAACCTGAAAACCTGCTGATCTCCACCTCTCAGAACGAGCCACAGAGACGCGGAAATCATCAGAAGGCTTCAACTACTGATGGCCACTCGTTAATAAATTAATCTTCCAAAGGTTAACCCACAACAGAGGGCTTGGAGAAAACGCTGAGATGGTTGGGAGACACAGGAGAGGAAAAGTAAGACGTGTGGGAAAGCCCAGAGTGAAGCTGGGAACGGACACATGCTCAGAACTGTCTCTGTGTGTAACAAGAAGGTGAAAGCCAAATAATTCCACTTCTTATTGCATAAGCATTAGACTCTCTGTCTGTGTGTGTGTGTGTGTGTGTGTGTGTGTGTGTGTTTGTGTGTACATTTGTGTGTGTGTGTGTGTGTGGGTTGTTTGTGCATGCATGCATATTTTCACAACAAGCAGAGGAAATGAAACCACAGGGGAGGAGGAGCAGTGTAAAAGAGAAGCAGGTCTGTTTCAGAGCGACGTGATGCTGGGTGTATTTCTATCGTCCAGCTGCGTACAGAGAGAAAACACAAGTTTCAGCCCCCTGCCTCTCCTCCACTATTTGCTCTCTCAACTCGAGAGGAAACGACACATTCGGCAGGAGAGCACTAGCTCGTGGGGAACTGAGCACATGTGCCCTGTCAGCAGATTCCAGATCAGATTTCTGTCTTCTGAGCCCCAAGGGGGCAGCTGTAGCCTTAAGGTCACAGAACTAACCCTCAAACAGCTCCCTGGGCCCTGAGGTGTTTGGTAGCCCCCTGGTCCCGTTGTGTGTGTGTGTGTGTGTGTGTGTAGAATTGCTCACTAGTGTACGTTTGGGTGTTCACTACCACTCATGGGTCGCGCAGGGAGCCAGTCCATCACAGGGCATCACACACTTACCCCGTCTCTCTGTGTTTGTGTTTGTATGTGTGTGTGTGTGTGTGTGTGTGTGTGTGTGTGTGTGTGTGTGTACCCGGGAGTGGCTCTTTCTAAGACATGAGCCAAACAAAGACCTTTGAAACCAAGGCTGAGCTGAAGACTAATGAAAGGAGTGAACCAACATTAACAGCATTAAACAGCATTAAACACCAACAACAATCTACAGATAGAGAGACTACACGGCCCTTGGGTGTTTTCATAGGAGAGCTGTTTTTCCAGCTTAAAATAACCTTTAAATAACACTGGCAACACTGTAACTGACTGTATGCTGGTCTGGAAGCATAACCAAACCTAATCTAATATAACATCCCCTCCAAGTGTGCTGAGCTGTCCAATCCAATCAGAGACAGCATGTGTGTCCACACACAGAAACAGGAATGAGGAAAAACTGCAGAGATTATTTTGACTGATTGAAAAAACAATGAACATTATCAACTTCTGACGCGGGACACAGTATGACCCCAACTGAGCAGTGCAGGGCTAATATTACACTGTCTGTGAGGAGTGTGGTGTGTTCTCTCTGTGTCTGCGTGGGTTACTGCCCTCGTTCTGAGATACCATCCATTTATAAACATCGCAGCATACGGTATTACCCTTTTACCGCCCAATCTCAGTGTGAACTGCAGCTCTGAGAGAGATGAGGGCTTTAATGTGCATCACTGTGTGTGTTATATACTGAAGGTACACACCGCTGTGGAGAGTCTGGAGGCTAGGGTCATCTCCAGGTTTCCTTTTAGACCCAGGAGAGCCGGGACCAGGATGAAAATCTCTGTGATGTCCTTGAATGCACCCCAGTGCTGAGAGAGAGAGAGAGAGAGAGAGAGAGAGAGAGAGAGAGAGCAGATTAAAAGTGTACCATTTTAATGCATAAATGACGAGTGAACACACTACACAATCAGTAAAGTCAAATTCATATGGCTTTCTATCACTTCCTCCCAGAACTGCTCACTCACTCTCTCACACACACACACACACACACACACACACACACACACACACACACACACACACACACACACACACACACACACACACACACACACACACACACACACACACACACACACACACACACATTGAGGAACTAGAACTGGAACTGAGTCACCCCCTCTCGCTGGTGCATGGAGGAATGCGTTTCCTCGCTGACACAAGCTCCAGTGGAAACTCATTGTGTGATTTGTACAGGGTCTAGTCACACACCACACTGAGCTCCTATTCATCTCCACAGCACAGAGCCGCTTATTTCCCAGATTTAAAAGACATTACTCCTGCTGCTACACTGTGAAGGGAAAAGTCTTGACAACTTTCACCACAGCTCTACACTTTGAGTCAGAAACCTTTTAAGAGTTTTACACATTTACAAAGTCTTTACTTCCTCCCGGATACGAATAACACCTACGCACTTATCTCTCGTCCTCAGAACTGTCCTGACAAATAAACTTAACTGCATTCTGTAAAATCTGTGCTTTGACTAGAAATGAAATAAAGCTGGTCCTGCACTGCGTCCGTTAGCATTAAAGGTGCTGTAGGCGGTTTCACTGTAGTATCTGTCTGTGTTGTTGTCGTTCACTAACTCACTGCCCCATGGACGCCCACATAGCCATGTAAACATTTGCATAACCATGTTATCTGTTTGCACTCCACAGTGCAACTGGCCCAGCATCAGTCACCAGCTCCTCACACAGCGTCACAGTCCAGAGTCACAGTCAGGTTTCTGACCTCAACTCCGGCCTCTTCCACGAAACGTTACAGTGGTAAAGCTGCACTGAGCAGAGGGGAGCAATACGGTAGCCCTTTAGGTTCACTATTTGGCAAATAACGGTGTCACCGTTTCCCTTACAAACTATGTGTTATAACTGATTATTAATGTGTTTACAACCTGTTTAATAACCATTAATAAACTAATTGTAAAGCATTTATGAACATTTACAAGTATAGTCTTATTCTAAAGTGGTAAAACTTCTCTGAGCACTATGTCCTCTCCCACAGATTTTAACCAAATTATCCACTGCTTTAAGCCTCTGAGAAGTCCCTGTTTCGCTGGGTTCAGTGCAGAGCTGTGTGTCAAACATCAAAAATAAAAAGGCGGTGTATCATGCAGTTTCTGAACTCTGATTTGTGGCACTTTTATTGCTGCGTGTCTCTGTTGGAACAGAATGAAGCACTTACTACGGAAACCTTTTTAAAACTGCACTTGGCGGGGTTTCAGTCCCAACGTAATGAAGTGGCACCAGTAAAACCTGTTATGTATGTGCTACGGACTCGCTACGGAGTTCAGAACTAGGACTACATCTATAGGTGCTAATATCACATGCAAAGTTCAGACAGAATGTCAGTGATCCATGACTGAGGACCTGAGTGGTATTCACTTACACCCACAGGAGACATGTCCTTCGCACAGATTCATCCTCAGTTAAAAGACTCATCCGCTACAGTCAGATTTAAGCCAGATTTATGCTTCTGTATTGTCTCCACCCTGTACCCAGTAGCCTGTACCCAGTACCCAGTAGCCTGTAGCCTGTACTCAGTCCCCTGTTCCCATTAGCCTGTACCCAGTAGCCTGTAGCCTGTACCCAGTACCCTGTACCCAGTACCCAGAACCCAGTATCTTGTACGCTGTAGCCAGTGCCCTGTACCTTGTACCCAGTACCCAGTATTCTGTATGCTGTACCCAGTACCCTGTACCTGAGTGTGAGCCCTACACCATTGTGGGTGTTTATACTTGTGCATTGATGTGCCTGCATTGCTCTGCAATTAGACCGCCACAACACTAGGGCTGAATCTCAAATATCTCCCTCAGTGCACAGTGTAGTGTTGTAGCAGTATTAGTTTTATAAATGTGTAAAGTGCACTCTGTAGGGACTATGGAGCTATTTAGAACAAAGCAGAGGAAAGAAATGATGCTGGTACTTTTTCCATTCTGGGTACCCGCTCATCTGCAAGTGCCTTTCATGGTTTCTCTTTTTCATGGTTCCACCTTATTAAATGATGTCTGAGGAAATCTGTCGGGGTGAAGGTGCTGCTGTCTGTAGCGTAGAGGAGTTCCTCGGTTCAGCCTGATCTGTGTTCAGACTGCAGACCAATCACAGTTGCTGTGGTCTGCATTGATGCGATGCAGTTACATTTCTGGGGAGGGGCGTGTCTGGGTACGCCGCTGGGCATTATGTAGGGCTCATACAGGACTGTACCATGTCGTATCGTTTGTGATAATATCATCATAACGCTTAAAACATCAATATCCTGATAGTGACATTCAGACTTCTTTCAGTGTCGTGTTCATATCGCCAACAATATCGTTACAGCCAAAATACCCTGAAATATCGTGATATTGTTTTAGGGCCATATTGCCCACCCCTAGGCTCATGACTACGTGGGACCTGTGATTTTCCTACGGTGTAGGTTGGACCCCGAAGCATAAACTGGCCTTAATCCATCAGTAATCAGACTCATCCTCAGAATTAGATTCAGACCCATCCTCAGTCATCAGATTTATCCACTTGGGGAAAAACGGGGAGTCCAAAATACTATTGTTATTAATTATTAAGCTTTTGTGTGCAGTTCCACATTCTGACCAGAGAGGTCTCCAACTCCCCAAAATACATATCATGCAGCTTTAAGTACTGGGATGTAACATCTTTCCCACCTCTAGCTCGGACTCACCTGCACGACATCTAAGACCATGCCAGCGGACACGGTGCCGAACCCTGCCAGAAGGAAAGGCACTAAGATCTGCAGTGCCATGGCCAGCAGTGACTCTTTGGGCAGGTGTCTCTGGCCTTCCTCCTCGCTCTCCTCTTCCTCATCCGCCTCCTCGCCTGAGAGCCGGGGGTCAGGCAGCATGGGCTCCGTCTCCGTGTAGCGCCCGTCTCCAGGGTCCGACAGGCTCAGCGAGGTACGTCCGGCACGGTCAGAGAGGCGGCGGCTGGACTCGCGGTGGAAGCCGTTTTGGAGCGGCTCCTGTTTGGGGGCGCTCATGTCCACCATGGCCAGCCTCTCCTCCTGCAGAGCGGTGTAGCCTGGAGGAACCATGGTGTGCAGCAGAGAAGAAACGGGCTTCAGAGAGAGAAAGCTCCAGCCTTCTCTGCTGCCTCCACTCGCAGCCTGGAGTGCCAGACTAGGGCGCAGGGAGCTGAATGCAGTGCCACCTATGGTACGGAAGTTCATAGTGCAGACGGGGGCTGGGTGGGCTCATGGCCCTCTGTGCTGGGATGAGGGGTAAGGATCAGGGTGATCAGTAACACTGCTGGACAGAGCCCATGGTCTCCAGAGAGAGAGCCTTGACCTGGAGCAGGGGAAGAGAAGGAGGAGAGAAAATAAAAACCTCACAGTGTGCTCCTAGAAACCTGACACCATACAAGCACAGAAACACAGTGTGTAATAACGGGGTGAGACACACACACCCAGCTCCATGACCCAGAGGAGCTTGTTCAAAATAACAAACTGTGTGCGTTTACGCTGCCATTTATCCATCTTCACATTTACTTACACGAACAAACTCGGACATAAACACTACTGCACCAGGGCTAATTACACCACTGGATTCATTTCGGCTACAGAGTGTATCTTGAAATAATGGTGGTGTTTTACAATGTTTTATACAGTATTTCGTGTTTTGGGAAATGTACAAATGCCATTAAATTGTAAAAAATACACATACGGTACCTGTCTGATTACAAATCATTATAAGAGTTCCATATAACATTCTGGATGCTAACACTGATGCTAACACATTTCAGATACCATTCTGTATATCAATGATGAGCGTTTTTGAAATAAAAACAGGTTGTATGAAAATGACACCCTGGAGTCTTTCGCAGGGCAACACACACTCACACACTCACATCTATGGACACGTTTGAGTCTCCAATCCACCTACCAACTTGTGTTTTTGGAGCGTGGGAGGAAACCGGAGCACCCGGAGGAAACCCACGCAGACACAGAGAGAACACACCACACTCCTCACAGACAGTCACCCGGAGGAAACCCACGCAGACACAGAGAGAACACACCACACTCCTCACAGACAGTCACCCGGAGGAAACCCACGCAGACACAGTGAGAACACACCACACTCCTCACAGACAGTCACCCGGAGAAAACCCACGCAGACACAGAGAGAACACACCACACTCCTCACAGACAGTCACCTGGAGGAAACCCACGCAGACACAGAGAGAACACACCACACTCCTCACAGACAGTCACCCGGAGGAAACCCACGCAGACACAGTGAGAACACACCACACTCCCCACAGACAGTCACCCAGAGGAAACCCACGCAGACACAGGGAGAACACACCACACTCCTCACAGTCACCCAGAGCGGGACTCGAACCCACAACCTCCAGGTCACTGGAGCTGTGACAGAGACACCACCTGCTGCAGATTTCAGTAAGTGTTCATTCAATAATGTCTATGTTTTTATTTTAAATTTTTTCATCATTAAAATATGTCTACACTGGTAACTGG
The DNA here is from genome assembly GCF_029633855.1 of Hoplias malabaricus. Lineage (NCBI taxonomy): Eukaryota > Metazoa > Chordata > Actinopteri > Characiformes > Erythrinidae > Hoplias > Hoplias malabaricus. The sequence continues at coordinate 70,878,738 of NC_089803.1, read as the reverse complement.
TAATCACATTTCTTTTTTAATTCATTCATTTCTCCGGATATAGCCTAGGCCTGTACTTTAATCCGATTGCTATGTGAATGAGGCGAATAATCCGATAAATGATCCACTGCAGCAGCCGAGGCCTAAAGCCTAGAGCTTGGGACTGGCAGTAAAAGTAGAGGTGGGAGGAGTGAAGGAACAGCACTGTCTCCTCCCTCAACCTGAAGCCTGCCTTACCGGTGTGTTTGTGTCTGACCTGTCTGACCAGTCCATCCTGGACCACAGTGAGGAATTACAGAAGACATTATTACAGAAAAGAAACCACACACTGTGAAACAAGACCATGAAGTCAGTGTTTGTGACCAGAAAACATACGATAAAACAAGTCATTCTGGTTTTGTGCTGCCGTCTTACGTAGATACATCACAGTACTCACGATGGAACACAGTTCTGGGTGTTAATGAACCGTCTGTGACCTTTGTTCAAAACACCACAAGGATCAAGCAAAGCAGCATCTTCCCAATGTCTAAACAGCCCTGTTCAGAACGCCAGCTTTCGGCACCTGTTCCTTTAAATGATAATGAGCCGCTCGCTGTTCACCCCGACCCCGAGCGCACAGCAGTGAGGAGCGAGGAGCAGAAGCTCTGGTTTTTAGCCGTTTTCACTCAGTTCTCTTATTTCTCGGTTTTTACTCAGTGCTCTTATTTCTCCGCGCTCGTTGTGTCCGTTTTTCTTGCGTTTTAACCTCGTCTTTGCACTCTCACATAAACACAGTTCCAGTGCTGTGATTGGACAGACTCAGACAAGGGGGCGGGGCCCCAGAGAAAACTGGCTGGGTGGTCTTGTTTCACTGTGTGTGGCTCTAGAGACAGAAAGGTATGTTCTTGGTCTTCTACAAATCTTTCGGTCCAAATAACATCCACACGATGGCAGGACCCAAAGTTTCCCAGCAGAACACAACCCAGAGAATCACACTTTGCCTCCACCAGCTTGCCTTCTTCCCAGAGTGCACCTGGAGCCATCCCTTCCCCGGGTCAGCACCTCACACTCCACTGCTTCATAGACCAGCCCTTTCTCACATGGTCGGACCAGGCAGACTCACCTTCACTCTCTAAATCTGTCGGTGGTCACCACTCGTCCGTCCTCTGACCACTTTTGGCAGGTACTGACCACCACACACCGGGAACTCCTCACGAGACCTGAGTGGTGGAGATGCTCTGAGCAAAACATTAAGACCTTCACACTACGGCTTCAGACCCTTACACAGACCACAACATCAACTTCAAGAACTGACTGTTCACCTGCTGTCAATCAAACACCCCTCTCCTCGACAGGGGGTCTCTTTGTGGCGAGAAGATCAGCTGAAGACTGTGAATCTTCCTTAGAGGCTTTCTGCGTGTGGTTAACTTTGTTCTTGATGTTTACACTGAGCAGACCACGTCACAACACACACACAGACACCTAAAGGCTACCGCAGAGGAACTGGTCAGCACTTAAACCCACACCGCCCTCGTTATTACTCTTCAGGCTTTTCACAGTACTTTAAAACAGTCAACAATAAAGAGGCAGCTAAAGGTGTCTATAAGGAAGTGTAAGGAGTATTTACCCGAGCATCCGCTAGTCTCTGTCTCTCTCCTTCTCTCTCTGTGTGTGTGTGTGTGTGTCAGTGTTAGTCTGTGTGTATCCTCCTCCAGCTCCGGAGTCACGTCACCGACTTGCCGCAATAAACACTCATTCACACTACACGCACTCTACAGAATAAAAGTCCCGCTGTGTTTACCGACTTCGATCAGTGCTTCCGCGTTTTTAAAATACACTTTATTTTAAGAAAATTAACGAATTAATATACGACATATGTTTAGGAACTTTATCACACATCGATATTTAAAAGGAAAATAAATTACATTTCGCAAATATAATAATTAATTATATATATTACCAAGTATGTGATAAAAACATTCTTATTTTCTTTAAAAGAAATATAAATGTATATAAAATAAACCCCGTTTGTTTCCTACTTTTAACAGTTTTTAAATGTTCGTTTAACTGTCCTTTTTCCTGCTTTTGTATATCAACCTTGAGCTTGGGAAAGGCGCTACATTTTGGGGACTACACGCTCTTCTATGACGTAAACCATCACTTTTTAAGAAGGTTAGGATGTAATAATAACGGTTAGAGAATGTAGGGTCAGTGCTTATGGATAATATAAAGAAAAGTCTCTACAAAATCAATGGGACGATAGGTAATGTCCCCACAATGCATGAAAACAAAAAAAAGTGTGAAGTAGTCGGAGACGGTAGGTTCGAACGCTGTACTGAACTTTTACGTGTGTTTGTTTATGTTTGTATTTGTGCATTCCTGAGACTCAGAGGCTCCGTTAGGGGGCGCTGGGTGGTTTAACAGTCTCCGGTTTTCTTTCTCTTTGAGGAGGAAGCTGTTGGGGGGCGAATAAACACAGGAGACACGTGCGGTGGCGGAGAGCTGGAGTTAAAGCTGAAATATGGAGCGAAAGGAGAGTAAACGCACGGAGAGCAGCTCTCAGGATTTACTTCAGTGTGGGAACGGGAAAGGTACTTTAACTGTGTCAGAGGAGCGAGCTTTTATTCTACAGCTCTGACACTAAGTGCTCAAATATAATTAATATGAATGTTGACGTTCCTTAAAGTTATTTACAAACTTAGAGACGAAAAAGAGACGTTTTAAAAGAACAGTGTGTAGCTCAGGTTTTACAGCATATTTTAAAGGGAAGGTCAACGGATTAAAAAATGCTGTATATTTATGTTAATTAGTTCATTATTTGTAAGTTGGCTGGTCATATTTTGCAGGATCAGATGTACTTCCTGTCTTGCCAGCAGCCTAGCAACCATCCGGAATGCCTTAGCAACTGCTTAACAATACCTTAGCAACCACCTGAGATACCATAGCCACATCCTAGCAATTCCTTTACAACTAACAAGGACACTACGGCTACATCCTAGTAATAACTTAGCAACCCATAGTTTACCGTAGAAACATCTTAGCAATGTGTTAGTTCCTTTTGTTTGTTAATAAAACTTTTTTGTTTGTTTTTTTTTGTTTGATATACAATAAAGACCAAAATGACAGGAAGAAATGACATTTCTCTCTCTCCCTCACTCCCTCCAATTTCTTCCAGGAATCCACGAGAAGCTCTTACTGAAACCTAAGGCCAGGGCTTCACTGCAGACTGAAAAGGTTCCCCGAAGCAGTGGTGAGTTGAGGGATGTGAAACAGAGTAATGCTTTTTTCCAGCTGTTTGTAACACAACTGGAGCTCTCCACGCTCGGAGGAGAACACTAACCGCCTAGATCTGTTACGTCAGCTAATGGATGGGGACAGAGGCAGGGCTTTTCCAAAGACAGAGGGCTATTTTGCTCACTTTAACTATCGGCCTTAGATGTGGGTAACATGAGACGCCAGTCCCTGCTGGGTCTGAAAGGAGGAGGTCAGGGAAGGTTTTAAGGCGGCGCATGTGGAACCGGTCAGCACTGGTCTGAACGGAGGAGGTCAGGGAAGGTTTTAAGGCGGCGCATGTGGAACCGGTCAGCACTGGTCTGAAAGGAGGTGGTCAGGGAAGGTTTTAAGGCGGCGCATGTGTGAAGCCAGTCAGCACTGGTCTGAAAGGAGGTGGTCAGGAAATGTTTTAAGGCGGTCAGCACTGGTCTGAAAAGAGGAGGTCAGGGAAGGTTTTAAGGTGGCGCATGTGGAACCGGTCAGCACTGGTCTGAAAGGAGGTGGTCAGGAAATGTTTTAAGGCGGCGCATGTGGAACCAGAACCACCGATGTTCTCCTCCCACACACAGCACAGTGCAGTTCCACAGCCGTCCACCAGGAGGAGACACCTATCAAAGGAGTGGACTGACTAATCACACTCCTCCGCAGGGTCTTAGTGCCCTCTCGCTGACTGTTTGGACAGGGATCTGCAGCACGCTGTTATAAGGTTTAGAGAGGACACTTTCACAAACAGGCAAAGGCGGTGGATTATGTATAATTTACAAAAATAATTTAATTATTAACCAAAAACATGGTTACAACTGTACTTCCTTCGAAATCATGTACATTAACATACTTAACCCCGCCACAAATAAGAACACTATCTCCTTATTAAACATTTATAGACCACCAGGGCCCTATTCAGAATTTATAAAAGAATTTGGTGAACTAGCTGCTAATTTAGCAGTGTCATGTGATAAGTTAATAATTGTAGGAGACTTTAACATTCATTTTGAGAAAAGTGATGATCCCCTAAAAAAGGCGTTCACATCAATCATAGATTCTGTTGGGTTCACACAAAATGTATCAGGTCCTACTCATTATTGTAATCACACACTAGACTTGGTTTTGTCCCTGGGCACGAACATAAAAAACCTAAATATTCTCCCTCAGTCTTCCACAGTCTCAGACCACTACCTAATTTCATATGAACTGAGTTTAGATATTAAAAAATGTACATGCCCACATTATTATCTAAAGCGCTCACTAACCCCATCTACAGCCCCTAAATTTACTGAAAACATCACTGATTTATTGACCTCAGTCAGTAGTCCAGCAGACCCACTGGAGCTGGATAGACTAACGGACTACTTAGATAACACTCTTCGATCAACTTTAGATAGTGTAGCACCGCTGAAGCGTAAAAAGCTACAACAGAAAAAACTCGCTCCCTGGTATAATGAAGAAACACTCACCTTAAAACAAACCGTAAGGAAATTAGAGCGGAAATGGCGGTCGACTAAACTGGAAGTATTTCACTGTGCCTGGAAAGACAGCCTTATCCAATATAGAAAGGCACTCGTCAGTGCACGTTCAGCACATCTGTCCTCACTGATTGAAAATAATAAACACAATCCTAGAGTACTCTTTAATGTAATCTCTAAACTTACAAACAATCGGACAGCTACTGATCCACAGATCCCAGCCATTCACACCAGCAATGCTTTTATGGACTTTTTTAACAATAAGATTGAAAATATTAGACAAACAATAAATACCATATTACTAAATCCAGCCTGTCTGTCATCTGGTGTGGATGATATAGAACAAAACATAGAAGAAAGACTAGAGGACTTTGACCCACTACCACAGCTAGAACTGGAGAAAATCATCTATTCGTCAAATTGTACGACCTGCACACTTGATGCAATACCAACAAAACTATTTAAAGAAGTATTACCAGTCATAATCAATCCCATTTTAACAATCATAAATTCATCCCTTAGACTAGGTCACATACCCAAAGCATTTAAACTAGCAGTTATTAAGCCCCTAATCAAAAAACCGAATCTTGATCCTAGTGTACTATCCAATTACAGACCCATCTCTAACCTTCCCTTCATATCTAAGATCTTAGAAAAAGTTGTGGCCCAACAACTTAGGTCATACTTGCATAAGAATAACATATATGAAAAATTTCAATCTGGTTTTAGGCCACACCATAGCACCGAAACAGCTTTAGTTAAGATAACAAACGACCTTCTTCTCGCCTCTGATCGAGGCTGCGTATCCATGCTAGTTCTACTAGACCTCAGTGCAGCTTTCGATACAATTGATCATACTATTCTGCTAGAAAGATTAAAAAACATGGTTGGAATAACAGGAACAGCCCTATCATGGTTTAAGTCTTACCTCACAGATCGCTATCAGTTTGTAAACGTAAATAATGTTTCTTCTACTCATACAAAAATGAGATTTGGAGTTCCCCAAGGCTCCATTGTAGGACCTTTACTATTCATATTATACATGCTGCCACTGGGCAGAGTTATTAGCAGGCATGGCATTACCTTCCACAGTTATGCAGATGACACACAGTTATACATATCAGCCAAACCAGATGACAAACCTACACTAAAGAAAATGGAGGACTGTGTTAAAGAAGTGAAGCATTGGATGTCATACAATTTCCTTCTGCTAAACAGCGACAAAACCGAGGTTCTCCTTCTAGGTCCAAAACCTGCTATAAATAAGGTATCAGATTTAATACATAATTTTGACTTCCCTGTTCTCCCGAGCTCATCAGCTAAAAATCTGGGTGTTATAATTGATTCAGATCTATCATTTGATCAGCATACAGGTAACATTACAAGAATAGCTTTCCTACATCTTCGGAACCTCGCTAAGTTAAGAAATTCCTTATCCCTCCCAGATGCGGAAAAATTAATTCACGCTTTTATTACATCAAGATTAGATTATTGCAATGCACTTTTATCAGGATGCTCCAGCAGAAACCTGAGTAAACTCCAGTTAATTCAAAATGCTGCAGCCAGGGTCCTCACTAAGACTAGAAAATTTGATCATATCAGTCCAGTCTTATCGGCCCTTCACTGGCTTCCAGTTAAATTCCGTATTGATTACAAAATTCTTTTACTCACGTATAAATCCTTACATGGTCTCGCCCCTGAATACCTGCGAGACCTCATCACACACTATGAACCACCAAGATTACTCAGATCTCAGGGCGCCGGCCTCTTACTAGTACCCAGAATTTATAAGACTTCAGCGGGGGGGAAAGCCTTCTCCTACAAAGCCCCTCAGCTCTGGAACAATCTTCCAGCTAGTGTTCGGGACGCAGACACAGTCACTATGTTTAAGTCTAGGCTCAAAACACACTTGTTCAGTTTAGCCTTTGGCAACTAACCTCTGTCTAGTTTAAGGTTGTCGTTTCAGGAACTCATGGACATGGAGAATCAGGGTAAACCTGGATGATGTGCTCACAATTTCTCTTGCTTGGAACGAAAGGATGTCTTTGCCTGAGCTCCTTCTGGTTTCCCTACTCCCAGTCTGTTACAGTCTGATCCGTCACTACACTAAAATATTCACATGCTCTTATTCTCTGCTGCACTCAACTAAACTAACTGCTTCCCTTTTACTGTTTTACTGTTTTTTTCTGAGAGAATGGTGGCCCACTGATGGAAGACTGTTTGCTGGATTCTCCTGCAGACCAGACCAGCTGCTCACCTTATTATTATTATTATTATTATTATTATTATTATGTAGCATAATGACACTTCATTGGTGATCATTTAAAATTCAATCTATAGTTTGATCAGAGGAGGATGGGTCCCCTTTGTGAGTCTTGGTTCCTCCCAAGGTTTCTTCCTCCAGCCTCGAGGGAGTTTTTCCTTGCCACTGTCGCCTTCGGCTTGCTTGCATTGGGCTTTTATTTAAATGTTCTGTTTTGAAACTGTGAAGCTGCTTTGTGACAACGTCAGTTGTAAAAAGCGCTATACAAATAAATTTGATTTGATTTGACAAATTCAGTCAGTTCAGAAAGTGTTTATGACATGTCCCCGGTGTCCGCTCTCACAGTCATCTTTTACAATGAAAAATATATAAAGTTTTGTGAATTCTAGAGATTACTTTCTATGTCTTAAGTGGCATTTTTTGTGTCTGAAGTTTGTTTTTTCACATCCTGTGTGTGTGTGTGTGTGTGTGTGTGTGTGTGTGTGTGTGTGTGTGTCTCAGTCATTGACAGGCTCCAGAGTTTCCTGCCTCAGATGGCTCTGGCCAATGAGGCTTTGCGGCAGCAGATGGAGGCGACTCCTGTGGGTCACTTTGACATTGAGAGCGTGGAGGATGCGGAGAAGGTCATTGAGATGGTGAGACTCCTTCAACACTTAAGTTTTAATAAAGACACACACAGATTGAGAGAGAGAGAGATTTAGGAAGAGTTTACTTTAAAGCAAAATGAGAATCAGGGATGATCCCCTCCCTCTCTCTCCACCCCCTCTCCTTCCAATGCTCCCTCCCTCTCTCTCTCTCTCTCTCTCTCTCTCTCTCTCTCTCCATCTCAAACCCTTCTCAATCTTTTACAACTTCTCATGCACCTCCTTCCACCCTCCCTCCCTCTCTCTTTGTCTATCCTTCCCCCTTCTTTCACTTCATTCCGTATCATCCTTCTATGCTCTCCCCCAAATCCTCTCTATCTCTCTCTTGTCTCTGTCTCTCTCTCTCTCTCTTGTCTCTGTCTCTCTCTCTCTCTCTCTTGTCTCTGTCTCTCTCTCTATCTCTCTCTTGTCTCTATCTCTCTCTTGTCTCTGTCTCTCTCTCTCTCTCTTGTCTCTGTCTCTCTCTCTCTCTCTTGTCTCTGTCTCTCTCTCTCTCTCTTGTCTCTGTCTCTCTCTCTCTCTCTTGTCTCTGTCTCTCTCTCTCTCTCTCTCTCTTGTCTCTGTCTCTCTCTCTCTCTCTCTCTTGTCTCTGTCTCTCTCTCAGTTCAGTTCAGTTCAGCAGTGCTTTATTGGCATGAATGTAAAACAATACACTGTTGCTAAAGCATATTACAGAAAATACATAAACATATAGATACAGATACAGTTACAACAACAGGAAATGATATTTACAAGATTAATGATAATTAAATAAGAAAAGGAAAATAAGAGCATGGAGACAATATAGATGTTTAATAATCATTAATAATCAGTAATATTCAGTAATAATTAGTTACACTGTTGACTGACCACACTGGTTGTCCCTCAGGTTGTGGCAGTCTGTCACGTATTTGGCTGCGTGTGGGATCAGCTCCTCCTTCTCTCCCAGTACATACTGGAGCTTCTCTGTATCAGTGAGGAGCAGGAACTCAGGACAGACTCGACTCGCTCTCTGGTAGAACCTGCTCCTGATGGACTCATACTTGGGGCATTGGGTTAGGAAGTGCAGCTCTGTCTCCACCACCGAGAGCTCACAGTGAGAGCACAGCCTGTCCTCTCTGGGGACCCAGTTCTGTCTGTGACGGCCGGTCTCCACGGCCAGACTGTGCTCACTGAGTCTGTACATGGTCAGTGTCTTCCTCAGTGACCTCTCCCTGATGGTTGTGAGGTATTTGGCCAGTGTGTATTCTCTGTTTAGGGCTGAGTAGCTCTGTAGTTTGTGTTGTTGGTGTATGGTGTGAGTCCAGTGTGTGAGATAATTGTTTTGTTGTTGGATGATGATGTGCTGGGGTCTGATTTTCTGAGTGAGTGTGTGGTGAGGATGTTTGGACTTGGTGATGTCGTTTGGCTGTAGGTCACCGAGGGTCAGGACCAGCTGGCTGAGGGGACTCCTATCAATGTGAAGCTCCTGATTGGACAGGGCTTTGTAGTGCAGTGACTGGGGGTCACTGGATTTAAGATGCCTCCAGAAGTTCAGAGCTCTTTTCTGAATGGCTATGAGGAGGGGGTACTGCCCTAGTTCGGCCCTGCAGCCGTTATTGGGGGCCTTTCTCTGCACATGAAGGATACTTTTGCAGAATTCCATGTGCAGGGTTTCAATTGGATGTTTGTCCCAATTCGTGAAACTGCTCTGTGTTAGGGGTCCCCACACCTCACTGCCGTACAGAGCAATAGGCTCAATAACCGATCTGAACAGTTTCAGCCAGATTGGAATTGGTATCTCGAAATTAATGGACTTTTTGATGGAAAATAGAGCCCTCCTGGCCTTCTCTCTGAGCTCCTTCACAGCCGAGTCGAAACCTCCCGTGGAGCTGAGGGTTATCCCCAGATATGTGTATGTTTTAGTGTGCTCAATGTTGGTGTTGTTTATTGTAAAATTGTAGTTCCCCTGATTTTTAGACCTCTTCTGAAATGTCATTATTCTAGTTTTTCTCTGGTTTACAGACAGAGCCCAGTTTTGACAGAAGTTCTCCAGGACGTTTAAACTTTCCTGGAGTCCTTCTCTGGTCGGTGACAGCAAAACAAGGTCATCTGCGTAGAGGAGGCACTTGATTTTGGTGTCCCCCAAAGAGAGGCCGGGTACTGAGTCACTCAGGTCCAGTTTATCAGCCAGTTCATTGATATAGATATTAAAGAGAGTGGGGCTCAGGCTGCAGCCCTGACGTACTCCTCGAGACTGTGGGAAGAACTCTGTCCTGAACGTTCCCATTTTCACTGCACATTTACTGTGAGAGTACATTGATTTAATGACGTCATAGGTTCTCCCCCCAACACCGCTTTCTAAAAGTTTATAGAATAATCCTATGTGCCAAATGGAGTCAAACGCTTTTTGAAAATCTACAAAACATGCGAAGATTTTGCCTTTATTGTGATGTATATGTTTATCTATCAGCGTGTGGAGGGTGAAGATGTGGTCAGAGGTTCTGTGGTGCGGGAGGAAGCCGATCTGAGCTCTGCTGAGGACGTTATGGTCAGTGAGGAAACCCGTGAGTCGAGTGTTGAGGACGCTACAGAAGACCTTGCCCAAGTTGCTGCTCACACAGATCCCTCTGTAATTGTTTGGGTCGTATTTGTCTCCGGATTTGAATATGGGGGATATGAGACCTTCGCTCCAGACGCTGGGGAAGTGGCCTGTGTTTAAAATAAGGTTAAATAGTTTGAGAATGGCCAATTTGAATTTTGAATCTGTGTGTTTTATCATTTCGTTCATAATGTCGTCTGTACCACAGGCTTTTCTGGGCTGGAGGCCTCTGAGTTGTTCCTCTAACTCTGACTCTGTGATGGGGAAGTCCAGTGGGCTCTGATAGTCTTTGATCACTGTGTGGAGTGTTTCTAATTTACTGGATATTTGCTGTTGTTGTGTATTTAATAATTGACGACTGTACAATGATTCAAAATGATCTCTCCACACGTCTCCATCAGCGATCGCTAAATCATCCTGATGTTTTCTGTTTAAAGACCTCCAGTTGTCCCAGAATGAATTGGAGTTGATTGAATTCTCCAGGTTGTGTATTTGTTGTTGTATGTATTTGTACTTTTTGGTTTTGAGTGTGTGTTTGTATTCTCTCGGTACCTCACAGTATTCAGTGCGTAATTCTTCGTTAAGTGGTTCCCTGTGTTTCTGATTGGATAATTTTCGGACTTTGTTTCTCTTTCTCTTGCAGTCGTGATCGAACCATGTGTCTGATTGGATTTTTCTTGGTTTGTTTTTCCTGATTGTGAGATTAGATAGTCGGACTGCATGATCAAAGATATGATTTAAGTTTTCTACAGCCACGTCAACACCTTCTTTATGTTGTTGGTAGGTGTTTGACAGATAGGAGTCGAGACGTGTCTGGATTTCCGGGCTGTTTACGGCGTGGAGGTATTGGTCAGTGCTGTCCGGAGTCCACCTGAGTGTGTGTTTGAGTTTGTACAGTGTGCTGGGGTGTTTCTTGTGGTCAGTTCTAATGATTCTGTTCAGATAGAGTGTGATTTGGCTGTGATCTGAGAGGGGTGTTAGTGGCTTGACCGTGAAGGCTCTGAGGAAGGCCGGGTCCAGATCGGTTATAGCGTAGTCCACCGTACTGCTGCCGAGAGCCGAGCTGTGGGTGAGCTGACCGTAGGAGTCCCCTCGTAGTCGACCGTTTACGACGTACAGACCCAGGCTTCGACAGAGCTGTAGCAGGCTCTTCCCATGAGCATTCACAGATTTGTCATAGTTTTCTCTGCGGTGGAACATTGGGAAGTGGACGTTGTTCCCTGTTATAAAGTGGTCACCGTGAGAGCTGATGAAGTCGGGCTGAGCTCCTGTCCTGGCGTTCAGGTCTCCACAGATAACCACATGTCCTTGTTTTTGGAAATGACTGATCTGTTGTTCTAAATCCAAAAAGGTTTCTTCTTTGAAATAGGGCGATTCTGCTGGGGGGATGTAGATGGCACAGAGAAATATATTTTGGGGGGTTGAGATTAACTGCTTATTAATTTTGATCCAGAGAAGATTTTCCCCTTGTTTTACTTTTTGAATCGATTGAGAAAGTTCTGATTTAAACCAGAGGAGCATCCCCCCCGAGTCTCTTCCCTGAGAAACTCCCTTTAATTTAGTGGAGGGCACCACTAACTCCCTGTAACCTGGGGGACAACCAGTGGGCTCGTCTCCTCTACTCCATGTCTCCTGCAAAATTAATACATCTATATTTCTTATTTCTTGTACAAAATCAGGGTTTCTGCTCTTTAAACCAAATAAAGAGGAGTTTAAACCCTGGATATTCCATAGAGAGATGCGAAAAGATGTCATTCTGTGTGAATTAAAGTGTGTTATTTTCTAAAATTTCAAAATAAGAGAGATAATTGAAAACAATAGACTGATAATTAATATTAATAAAAAAGATCAAATTTCCATTTCTGTGTTAATCACGGTACAGAGAGGAAATAATGTACACTGTGGAATAATTAATGTCCTTTACCTCTCTGGTAATATGCCTCTTACCACCGGCAGTGTCCCATCAGATGTGTGCAGATGTGGCTGAGCATCTGCTGAATGTCTCTCAGCTCAGAGGTGGTGGTGTTTGCTGCTCTGCCGACCGCCTGGGCGTAGCTCAGTGTTCCTGGTCTGATCTGGAGTTGAGGAGCTGGTGTTGGGCCCTGGTTCAGTGGTGCAGTGTGTGTACCTGTGCTAGGTGATGGAGCTGGTGAGGGAGCAGGGTGTTCATGGTGGCTCCTCCTCCTCCTGTCTGGTAGTGGTGGATAATGATGACCATGTTGCTCAGGTCTCAGATGGGGGATCGGTCGTACTGCAGGTCGTGGTGAGGGTCTTGAAGGCTGTGTGTATCGAGGTCCACGTCCAGTGGTGTGTTGGTGTGTAGTGATGTTCCGGGCCAGCGCCACATCTTTTAGTGTCTTTGCAAACACAGGAACTACCTCTTTGAACAGATGGACGTGGTCGAAGAGGCAGGCTGTGTCCAGAGTCGGGTGGTGGGCGAGGTGGGTGTTGGGTCGGAGGGCACACTCTCTGGAGATCCTGGCGTTGATTTTCTGGATCGTATCCGGGTGGAAATCTTTGCGGGGCAGCAGGGTGGAGATGATGATTTTGGCATTAGGGAAGGTGTTGCAGGCCTTCTCTATAACTGCTCTCAGGGACACAGCCACTCTCTCTTGCTGAGCTCTCAGGTCGTTTGTTCCTGTGTGGATTATGATGTGGGTTGGTGAGCCCAGATTTGCCTCAGAGAGTAGCTCCAATGCTCTTTTTGTAGTTGGACATCGGAGTTTAGTGACTCTATGTTTAGGGAAGAGTTTTTTCTCATCAATAAACTTCCCATTGGAGTCCATTAGCAGTGCAATGTTCAGATGGTGTATAGTCCCGCTGGGCTCCAGATGTGCTTGGAGGCTGGTGGAGGTTGAGGGAAGAGGCTGTTGTGAGTCAGCCCGGGTTAAAGGTGGAGGTGTTTGGAGGCTGGAGGAGGTTGAGGGAGGAGGTTGTTCTGAGTCAGCCGGGGTTAAAAGAGGAGGTGGTTGTAGAGGCTGCAGTGGACTGGTGGAGGTTGAATCTTGCGGGTGGGTGAACAGGTCCTGGGTGGGTTTCTGTGCTGTTACAGGAGCCTGTTGCTGATTGAGGAGCTGGTTTCTCAGACTCCGTACAATGTCGTCTCTCTGTCTCAGCTCTTCTCTCAGAGCAGTTATCTCCTTTCTGTGGTTGTCCCTGTCCCTCTCCCTGTCCTTCTGTAGTCCTCTCACCTGTGCTTTAAGTTCAGCCAGCTCTTTTCTGTAGGTCTCTCTGTCTTTTGTCAGCTCTTTGTCCGGTTGCTGTTCCAGGACCATCTCCCGAAGGTGCACTAACTCCACCTCCAGTCGAGTGAAGTGCTCCTTCATCAGGGTAATGGAGGTGTGGAGTGAAGGGTGTTGGTCTTGATCGGTGTCCTGGTCCTGAGCGGAGGGTTCTGCTGTGTTGTGCTGTGTGTGAGGGTTCGGTGCTGTAGTGCTTTGTGTGGGAGCACAGTCACAGCAGAGTGTCACTGGTTTTTTCTTTCTCTGCAGTCTCCTTAAGTTCATTAAAGGCCTCCTGAAACTCACCGAGGTTCCCCTGAACCATGAGTGTTCCGTTCTTGTAGATGTTGACTGTGATCAACACCGTCTCTGAGTCGTTGGGGTCTTTGATCTTTACCTTCCACCCGTTACAGATGCCCTCCTTCTTCACAGAGGGGTAGTGGGAGGTCAGAGCTTTGTGCCATGAGCTGGGGTGGTCAGAGTAGAAGATGAGGTTGCTGACTTCCCCGGTCTTATACAGATCTGCAAACAGAGTCTCCGGCTTCTCCTTCAGCAGCTTGTGTTTGAACTGCTTTCGGGCGGCGTCACTCTTCACCTCGGGGGGGTATGTGACTGTGTGGAACTGTGCAGGAGCGCAGAGTGAGGCCTCGCTGTCTTCAGGACAGCAGGAGAGGAGCAGGGCTTCCTCTGATTGGCTCATTCCGAGAGCTCGTTCGAATGTCACTGACGGAATGTTTATTCTCAATTGTCAACTGACACTTTAGCTTTAGCCCTTAGCTTAGCTTTAGTTTGTTCTTAAAATCTATTAAATATCAGCAAAACCTTAAACAAATAAGCTCTTATTTTTCCTCCACTGTGTGTAAAGGAGGTGTCACTCACAGATGAGCTGTTGGTGATGTGGGTGACGCTGGGGGAGATGAGTTTTCCTCTCTTTCCTCTGACCTCAGTTTTGCTGTTAGCTCTGTCTGGGTGTGTTCTTCTTACAGTTACAATCAGAAAACCTCAAATATCTCACAGATTCTGTCGATTTTAGTCTCGTTTTTTGTAATTCTGTTCTTAGTGAATCTTTCTGCAGTGTTTCTTGAGACTATTTCAGAATTTCTCTCATTTAAAACCAGAAAATAACACGAAAAGTCTGGGAGCTTACACAGACATGACTGTAGTAGAATGTAGTAGAATCTCTCTCTCTCTTGTCTCTGTCTCTCTCTCTCTCTCTTGTCTCTGTCTCTCTCTCTCTCTCTCTTGTCTCTGTCTCTCTCTCTCTCTCTCTCTTGTCTCTGTCTCTCTCTCTTGTCTCTGTCTCTCTCTCTCTCTCTCTCTCTCTCTTGTCTCTGTCTCTGTCTCTCTCTCTCTCTCTCTCTCTCTTGTCTCTGTCTCTCTCTCTCTCTCTCTCTCTTGTCTCTGTCTCTCTCTCTCTCTCTCTCTCTCTTGTCTCTGTCTCTGTCTCTCTCTCTCTCTCTCTCTTGTCTCTGTCTCTCTCTCTCTCTCTCTCTCTCTCTCTTGTCTCTGTCTCTCTCTTTCTTTTGTCTCTGTCTCTCTCTCTCTCTCTCTTGTCTCTGTCTCTCTCTCTCTCTCTCTGTCTCTGTCTCTCTCTCTCTCTCTTGTCTCTGTCTCTCTCTCTTGTCTCTGTCTCTGTCTCTCTCTCTTGTCTCTGTCTCTGTCTCTCTCTCTCTTGTCTCTGTCTCTGTCTCTCTCTCTCTCTTGTCTCTGTCTCTGTCTCTCTCTCTCTCTTGTCTCTGTCTCTCTCTCTCTCTCTCTCTTGTCTCTGTCTCTCTCTCTCTCTCTTGTCTCTGTCTCTCTCTCTCTCTCTCTCTCTCTTGTCTCTGTCTCTCTCTCTCTTGTCTCTGTCTCTCTCTCTCTCTCTCTCTTGTCTCTGTCTCTCTCTCTCTCTTGTCTCTGTCTCTCTCTCTCTCTCTTGTCTCTGTCTCTCTCTCTCTCTCTTGTCTCTGTCTCTCTCTCTCTCTCTCTTGTCTCTGTCTCTCTCTCTCTCTCTTGTCTCTGTCTCTCTCTCTCTCTCTTGTCTCTCTCTCTCTCTCTCTCTTGTCTCTCTCTCTCTCTCTCTTGTCTCTCTCTCTCTCTCTCTTGTCTCTCTCTCTCTCTCTCTCTCGTCTCTGTCTCTCTCTCTCTTGTCTCTGTCTCTCTCTCTCTCTTGTCTCTGTCTCTCTCTCTCTCTCTCTCTTTTGTCTCTGTCTCTCTCTCTCTCTCTCTCTCTCTCTTGTCTCTGTCTCTCTCTCTCTCTTGTCTCTGTCTCTCTCTCTCTCTCTTGTCTCTCTCTCTCTCTCTCTCTTGTCTCTGTCTCTCTCTCTCTCTCTCTCTCTTGTCTCTGTCTCTCTCTCTCTCTCTTGTCTCTGTCTCTCTCTCTCTCTTGTCTCTGTCTCTCTCTCTCTCTTGTCTCTGTCTCTCTCTCTCTCTCTCTTGTCTCTGTCTCTCTCTCTCTCTGTCTCTCTCTTGTCTCTGTCTCTCTCTCTCTCTCTCTCTCTTGTCTCTGTCTCTCTCTCTCTCTCTCTTATCTCTGTCTCTCTCTCTCTCTTGTCTCTGTCTCTCTCTCTCTCTCTCTCTCTTGTCTCTGTCTCTCTCTCTTGTCTCTCTCTCTCTCTTGTCTCTCTCTCTCTCTTGTCTCTGTCTCTCTCTCTCTTGTCTCTCTCTCTCTCTCTCTCTTGTCTCTCTCTCTCTTGTCTCTGTCTCTCTCTCTTGTCTCTGTCTCTCTCTCTCGTCTCTGTCTCTCTCTCTCTCTCTCTTGTCTCTGTCTCTCTCTCTCTCTCTCTTGTCTCTGTCTCTCTCTCTCTCTTGTCTCTCTCTCTCTCTCTCGTCTCTCTCTCTCTTGTCTCTCTCTCTCGTCTCTGTCTCTCTCTCTTGTCTCTGTCTCTCTCTCTCTCTTGTCTCTGTCTGTCTCTCTCTCTCTCTTGTCTCTGTCTCTCTCTCTCTCTCTCTTGTCTCTGTCTCTCTCTCTCTCTCTCTCTCTCTTGTCTCTGTCTCTCTCTCTCTCTCTTGTCTCTGTCTCTCTCTCTCTCTCTTGTCTCTGTCTCTGTCTCTCTCTCTCTTGTCTCTGTCTCTGTCTCTCTCTCTCTTGTCTCTGTCTCTCTCTCTCTTGTCTCTGTCTCTCTCTCTCTTGTCTCTGTCTCTCTCTCTCTCTCTTGTCTCTGTCTCTCTCTCTCTCTCTCTCTCTTGTCTCTGTCTCTCTCTCTCTCTCTCTCTCTTGTCTCTGTCTCTCTCTCTCTCTCTCTCTCTCTCTTGTCTCTGTCTCTCTCTCTCTCTCTTGTCTCTGTCTCTCTCTCTCTCTCTTGTCTCTGTCTCTCTCTCTCTCTCTCTCTCTTGTCTCTGTCTCTCTCTCTCTCTCTCTCTCTTGTCTCTGTCTCTCTCTCTCTCTCTCTCTCTTGTCTCTGTCTCTCTCTCTCTCTTGTCTCTGTCTCTCTCTCTCTCTTGTCTCTGTCTCTCTCTCTCTCTCTCTTGTCTGTCTCTCTCTCTCTCTCTCTTGTCTCTGTCTCTCTCTCTCTCTCTCTCTTGTCTCTGTCTCTCTCTCTCTCTCTCTCTCTTGTCTCTGTCTCTCTCTCTCTCTCTCTTATCTCTGTCTCTCTCTCTCTCTCTCTTATCTCTGTCTCTCTCTCTCTCTCTCTCTTGTCTCTGTCTCTCTCTCTTGTCTCTCTCTTGTCTCTCTCTTGTCTCTCTCTCTCTCTTGTCTCTGTCTCTCTCTCTCTCTCTCTTGTCTCTGTCTCTCTGACTCTGTCTCTCTCTGTCTCTCTCTCAGGACGTTGCTCTGGTAGAGCTGGAGGGCTCTGACAGTGAGGAAGTCGACTCGTCTGAGGACAGTAGCTCAGATGAAGAGAGTGTCACTGAAGAAAAACTCAAGCTCCCGGGAGACAGAAAGAAAAAGGCCAACATCCAGGTGCTGGAAGGAGAGGGAGAGTGAGAGCATTTACTGACTTCACTGAACCCCAGACACAGACTTTTCCTCTGAAAGATGAGAGGCTTGTGCTGATGGGGCCTTGACTCTCTCAGCGTCACTCACCCACAGCTTCGGACAAGAGCTGGTGGAAAAACCTGGAAGCCAAACTGAACTCTGGCGTTGCTGGGCGAGGATGAGCGCGTCTGTATTTTTCTCAGCGCGGTCGGTGCAGCCTGCTTCCTGTGGCTTTTATTATTTTTCTTGTAAATACATATTCTGTTCTATGCTTACTTTGAGAGACAGCTCTAATCTGCAGTCGTTCTGATTCATTACACCATGGAACACTGATCGCTCTGGAGATCACACCCGAGGTCGAGATACACTGTGTGTGTGTGTCTTAACCTCAGGAATCCCACTGTAATGTTTGTAAAGTTGACTATTGTTATAATGTTTCAGACTTTTATTTTGAATAAACCTGTTCAACAGTGGATGGTTCTGAACTGCTGTAATGTTTGTGAATTTACATTTGATTTCCATACAACGAAGGGTGTTTAATTTCTGGCCACACCTGTGGAGTCCAACAGGCCTGACAGGTACAGGCACTCGTTCAGGTTTGCGTCTGTCCTTACAGCAGCTGAGGGATGTGTAGGTATTTCATGTTTTACAGTCGCCCTAGTTACACAAAGTGGTAGAGCTCTAGCTTTCAACGTTAAGAAAATGGATTAAGGGACAAATGAACGGGGATTCAAACCCAGATCCAACAAACGAGGGCTGAGAAGGTAAGTGATGCTACTGTGGTCTATTGGATATTTATTGGTAGTGTATAAGCAGTGGTTAAATCATATATTGATACAAGACTATACATGATTTTACCACTAACCTAATGAACTGGTTATTAATAAGTAGAAGTCATCACTTTGAACGTAGAGTGCAGTGACGTCTTAATCGGCCTCCCTTTGAGCTGAGCTTTTACCACCGAGGGGTTAAACAGGACATTCATATCGTGTATAATACGGAGGAGAAGTTGTGTACCTGTTGGTCAAGCATTTACAAGACAATGCCCTCAAATTTCAACGTTAATATTGCGAGGGCAGAATGGATGAATCACAGGCACTGGACTTACGTCACGTCACTTCCGTGTTATCGGCCTCACTTCAACCTCGTGTTCAACAACGGGAGGTTTATTAGAAGGAGCTATGGTGCGTATCTTCGTGAATGGATAAAGCACTCTTTTAACTCTTTTAATTCAGTCTTAATTGGTTTCAAAGCTCAGTAGATTTACGTATTTTTAGGGAATGTTTCACTGTTTTGTCAGTGCCTTTAGCTTTAGCTTGTAGCTTTAGGTGAAAAGTTGGCGTTTTGTGGAGATATCGGGGACATAGTTGGATTGTTTGATGTATTTACAGTTAATATGAGTATATTTACAGTTTTAAGGTGATGTGTATGGTTTGGGTCGTCTTTAATGGGCCTCTAGACGAAGCGTGATTAGCGAGTGCTTGTTTAGCTGGTTGTGCGTATTTCGCAGCACGTGTAACTAGTTTTGCTGATTCTTATTGAGTTTTATTTGGCGTTATTCCAAGATGTCTTCACAAATCTGTCGGGACATGTGGAGGGAAATGTTTAAAGTCTGTTTTCATTCCTCAGACCCGGGCCGTGATCCATGGAGCGCTGAAGCCTGCCGCGGTTCCGTTCTCTACTGACTCAGAGAGTCCTAGGGTATGTTCTGAAATGAGCGTTATTATTAGAGTCTGATTGTATGCTCTTGAAAGTGTTTCTTAAACAGCTTTCTGGTTTTAGGTTTCCGTTCAGTGTGAGGAAAACCCAGAGGGTGTGAACGGGCTCGTCGTATTTGACCACGTCTCGTACGGACTCCCACGACTGACCTCGGATATCGATGCTGAAGAAGTTTCACTTGACTCCGCTCAGGAGGAAGACGTGATGTGGGAAGATCAAAGTCGCCAAAGCTGTAGACGCTATGAAAGACATAGAGACGTTGCCGCACCTCGGGTAGGAGAACTAGACCACGTCCCTGGTCAGGACCGTTGTTTTAATCCCATCTGAACGTACCAACACAGGCATTTTCAGTCGTGTTGGTAATAATTGTGATGTGAGGGCTGTTCTCAGAACAGTAGTGACTGTATAAAACTCAAGTAGCACTGCTGTGTCTGATCCACAGCGACGTGGAAACCGAAGCCACTCGCATCACTGATATTCTCAGTAAGATTTCCCATCCAGTGTGAATCTGTCAGAAATATTACTGAAGTCCTGAGATAAAAGGACATTACCTTAGCTTCCAAGTTAAACCAATACCATCCAAATAGGTCCACACCATGATACTGAACCCACAGTGTGTGAAGAAGTCGAATTTAACGTTGCATAGAAACATCGTTCTTTAATCAGTCTCTTGTAGCTGGGCGGTGTGCATGCTAATGCTAATCAGAACTTACTTCAGCAACGCACAGGTCCTCCCCTGTGCACATCTACCAATCAATGAGCAGCTTTTATGTGAAACAATGCCCCGACTCACACTGCAAAACGGGTAAAATTCCTCTAAAGCTGAGAACAATGAAGAAATGAGAAGAAGCGAGAATCTCTGGACGATCCCTGGTGACTCAGTTATGGCCACATGGTGCTGTTGGAGTTTTCAAACCCAGAAATATCCAGCTGACAGTGTCCTGTGGTTGATTTCTGAATATGAAGGTGATTTATTAGAGTCTGGTTGAAAGTGTTTCTAATACAGCTTTGATCTTTCTGGTTTCAGATTTCCGTTCAGTGTGAGGAAAACCGAGAGGGTCGGAACGGGCTCGTCGTATATGACCGCGTCTCGTACGGTCCCCCGCGACAGAGCGCACACACAGACGATGAAGGAATTGTAACTAATTTAATGCTTCCACTGTGATGCTTTGTTTGAATTAGTTTTGAAATAAATTATTTTTTTTAATCAAAACAGAGACTCTCTTGTTTCTTCTTCCTTATTTCCTTCTGGCCCCGTCCACACTGATCCGATTTTGAAAGTATCCCTGTTCAGACGAATACAAAAACGACTGCATTATCCTGCTAGTCCAGTAGGGGGCAGTAACTCTTTAAGAGACACCAATCAAAACACCATGACGCATGAGAGAAACAAAGTTTAAAGGAACACTAGGAAAGATTTAAGTTTGTTGCTCCTGGGGCTCCCCCTGTTGTAATTAATGTTTACAGCACTGTACTGATTTCAATGGGGAAGGGGAGGGAGCGGTAGTTTCATACCCTCCTCCAAAAGTTACATAGTGCTCTTTCTGCAGTGCTGGGCCCTGAGTAGCAACAACAGAGGATCTGTTCTCCCTCTTACAGCTCAGTGGAACATCACAATGATTTTGAAGCTGTAATTTTAAGGTAGAAATATTACATAGTGTTCCTTTAACCCCAAACCACTGGTAGTATGTACAACCAGTGATACCAAGAACGGCCTGCAGACTGTGCACTGTACAAGCCGTGAGCTCATCGAGATTCTTAATGGAAAACCATCATGATTTTGAGTATGTATTTGCGTAGTGTAGTGAGCAAGTCAAATAACATTTGAAACAAACCCAAGAAAAACAACTTGTGAACAATTATGAGCAACTTCAGAGAAAAGAAACTAATATCACTTTAAATCTACAGACCTGGAAACTCCCGATAGTAATGAAGACAGTAGAGCAAACCAATTATTTATAACATTCACTCATTTACCCAGAATCACTGGGTGCAATGTGGGAACAGGGCAACACACACTCACACATTCACTCACACTCTCACACCTACGGACACTTTTGAGTCTCCAATCCACCTACCAACATGTGTTTTTGGACTGTGGGGGAAAACCGGAGCACCCGGAGGAAACCCACAAAGACACAGGGAGAACACACCACACTCCTCACAGACAGTCACCCGGAGGAAACCCACACAGACACAGGGAGAACACACCACACTCCTCACAGACAGTCACCCGGAGGAAACCCATACAGACACAGGGAGAACACACCACACTCCTCACAGACAGTCACCCGGAGGAAACCCACGCAGACACAGGGAGAACACACCACAGTCACCCGGAGGAAACCCACGCAGACACAGAGAACACACCACACTCCTCACAGACAGTCACCCGGAGGAAACCCACGTAGACACAGGGAGAACACACCACACTCCTCACAGTCACCCAGAGCGGGACTCGAACCCGCCCCACACTCTCTCTGTCTCGCAATGTCTCTCACAATCTCCCACTGTCTCCTACAGTATCTTACAGAAGTCCCCCACTCTCTGTCACTATCACATTTTATCACGGTCTCTTACTGTTTCTCACTGTCTCCCACAATATCCCAGAGTCTCCCACAGCCTTCCACATGTTCTCACTGTCTCTCATTGTCCCCAACTTTCTGTTACTGTCCAAACAGCAGTCTCTAATCCTATTTGTGCTGCAGGACGTCTGCTCCTCGGAGATGAAAAGGCACTAGTGTGGGGCGCTCTGGAGGAGATGGTGATAAATGGTGTAAACCTAAAGCTAAAAGACAATGACAAACTTTCTCATGTGGAACCTGTTGATGCTCCATGTTTTATTGGAAACAGAATGCAGTGCCACGACTGTATCGCAGCTGCTTAGCAAAATAAATACGGTCAGTGAAATGACTTCTCCCTCATTTTACTGCAGAGCACACCGTGCAGACGGGGAGCAGTGTTGGCGATGGCACGTGATGTCATTTACAGACACTTTATGAATGTTACATACAGTAATTTGAGGCACAAATAAGGACATCAAACTCAGCGTAACATTCGGAAGAAACTAAATATCTTCAAAAGCTCTCCTCGTGGGAGTACAGTGGCCTGCGTGAGCGACCATGGATACCACCACCCACACGCTAAAGAAATCCAAATCTGGAAAACCAGGACTTCCCTAGTGAGCGGAAACTCGAACCTGGAGGAACAGGGAGGCCTTGCCCTTAAGCTCGGGACACCTCGCACTCTGTGGGACCCAAAGGCGTGATGCTTACAGACAATTTGCAAATGACCTGTGAGCCGCAGATAACCAGTGGCCTAGAGGTCCGCGGGTCGGCGGAGTGTGTCCTCTCGGCCATGCTGCCCTGTTCCTCCAGGCTGGAGTTTCCCCCCTCACCAGGAGAGTTCCCCAGGGTCCAGGGGGTGGATCTGTGGTAGTCCAGTGTAGACCAGTGGCTCCCCGATGACAATTACTCTGTAAAACTGCAATTATCCATAAAAATAACTTAGAGTCCATGATTATTTTCAGTGTGTTTTAAGATGTTTTCCAACCTGTGGAGTGTTGGGGGTAAAAAATAATTCTGTGCGACGTCATGCACTGGAACAGCTCCTTTCATTTCTACCAAACACAGTCCTTCTGTAATTCCTGCCTGGAATGCAAATGTTAAAATATATAGAAGGATAATTTATTCATCTTGTTCTCTATAAAATATGTACATGTGTTTCAGCTTAAACAGGATTCGCTACAATGGTGGTGGGACTATCAAAAACCTACGTATACGTAAACAACAATCAGCCATACATCCACTGTCCCCTCTCTCAGCTCCACTGACCACACAGGAGCACTCTGTAGTCCGTCTGTTGCTCTGCATACTCAGGACCCCCAAAGAGCAGGTGTGATGTGGTGGTGGATCATTCTCAGTGACAGCGTCCTTTGTCACTGATGAAGGACTAGAGGACGAGCGACACACACTGTGCAGCGACAGATGAGCTACTGTCTCTGACTCTACATCTACAAGGTGGACCAACGAGGGAGGAGTGTCTCACAGAGTGGACAGAGAGTGGACACAGGGTTTAAAAACTCCAGCAGCACTGCTGTGTCTGATCCACTCTACACCAGCACAACACACACTAACACACCACCACCACGTCAGTGTCTGCTTCTCTGTGGGGGTCCCGGGGGGGAAGGGGGCTGAGAAAGTATGCAGAGCAACAGACGGACTACAGTCTGTAATTATAGAACTACAAAGTGCTCCTGTGTGGTCAGTGGAGGTGAGAGAATGGACAGAGTGTTGTGTATGGAGTAGTGTAACAGACAGATAGTGTTCTCTCCACTTGTCTCTAAGCTGGTCCGGTTCTGGCAGTGTCCAGTTGATAAATATGAGTTCAGATGTAAGAATGAAGACTTCGGGGATCCGTGTTTTCCACATGATAACTCTTCCGCTTTCTCTTGGTTCCGCTCGGATGTCGGAGCCGTCTCGGCGTGGAAGGCATGTTCTGGAGACTCACAGATAGAAAACGTAGGCACAAAAGTTTAGTCCTGGGCAGGGAGTGCTCTTTTTAAACACTTGATCAAACCAGTTCTGAGCCAAAGTCCAAGCAGGATGGGCTTTCAGTCCCCTGCTCCCGTCCCCTGCTTGGGAATCTAGCCCAAAGTCCAGTAGCAGCAGCAGTGTTTTCAGTTCTCAGTACTCTACCGTCACGGCTTTGGTCCTTAGATACTCATGAAGAGCTTCCTCACCTGCGAAACACAGAACAGACCACCGTCAGCACCAGGAAACTTAGCCACGGACACGCTGCACTTTAGATTCACAAGGTCACCCAGTCACACACACACACACACACACACGTCACATGCCCGTGAATTTTGACTGAAAACTGAGTCACTTCGCACTGGTAACGTGAACGTAACCTAACTCACCGAGGTCCTTCCCGAAGCCGGACTGCTTGAAGCCTCCGAAGGGTGCAGCCACGTCCGTCTTGTTGTAGGTGTTCACAAACACGGTGCCAGCCTCCAGCCTCTCGCTGACGTACATGGCTTTGTTGATGTCCCGTGTGAAGACTCCAGAGGCCAGACCAAACTCGGTGTCGTTGGCCCTGTTCAGCACTCCATCAACATCCCTGAGTAAGATAATTATTATCATTATCATTACAGCTAAAGATTTTAATTCCACCATGTTCCACCAGGCTCTACCGTGTTTCTACAGGCTTCACCATGTTTCTACAGGCTCTACCATGTTTCTACAGGCTTCACCGTGTTTCTACAGGCTTCACCATGTTTCTACAGGCTCTACCATGTTTCTACAGGCTTCACCGTGTTTCTACAGGCTTCACCATGTTCCACCAGGCTCTACCATGTTTCTACAGGCTTCACCATGTTTCTACAGGCTCTACCATGTTTCTACAGGCTTCACCGTGTTTCTACAGGCTTCACCATGTTTCTACAGGCTTCACCATGTTTCTACAGGCTCTACTGTGTTTCTACAGGCTTCACCATGTTTCTACAGGCTTCACCATGTTTCTACAGGCTCTACCATGTTTCTACAGGCTCTACCGTGTTTCTACAGGCTTCACCATGTTTCTACAGGCTTCACCATGTTTCTACAGGCTCTACCATGTTTCTACAGGCTCTACCATGTTTCTACAGGCTCTACCGTGTTTCTACAGGCTTCACCATGTTTCTACAGGCTTCACCATGGTTCTACAGGCTCTACCATGTTTCTACAGGCTTTGAAATGTTTTTACAAGCTTCTAGGTTTTCATTTTAGTTTCTCATCAAATGAACACGTTAAGCACAACTTACCCCTCTTTAAACCTGGACACCACCATGACAGGCCCAAACGACTCCTCTTTAGCAATGAACATGTGATCCTCCACATCCGTGAAGACGGTGGGCTCCATAAAAAATCCTGCACGGTCACAAACATAAGTGATGAGAACCCACTTTGTGGTTCCTTGGGTTCTGTAGATCTTGGGAACCCTAGCTACATACTGAAAAAGAATCATTTCTCTCGGGTGAAGGGGGCCTCACCGGGTCGGTCAACTTGCCGTCCTCCGTAGACCAACGTGGCGCCCTCTTTCACACCAATCTCGCAGTACTCCACCAGCTTATCCAGGTGGGCTTTATGGTTCTGGGGGCCGTGGTCTGTGGAGCGGTCCAGAGGATCCCCAATCTTCATCTTCTTAATCTCCTCGACCTGGGATTTGATTGCATTCGAACACGGGAATGTTAGTGACGGACACCACTCCAACTCATCGCAAAGAAACCTCTGCCCTCTTTCTCAGGACCTGGGGGCTTCATACCCTTCTAGCTGAAGAATGCCCGTGGCTATGGTGATTTAGACTCCTGTGCAGCTGCTCCAGAGCATCCCATAGTGCAACTGAAGTAAAGCAGCTGAGTGTAGAGACTATACGCTGTCTGCAAACTTTTGGACATGCAGTGTAACCACGTTTCTAAACCTACCACTCGAGTGATGAACTCATCGTGAATGGACTCTTCCACAAACAGTCTCCCGGCAGCTATGCAGTTCTCTCCCTTGTTGAAGAACACAGAGCTCATGCCCTGTAGCACACACACACACACACACACACACACACACAGATAAGCACAGTGTGAAGCGATTCTTCCATCAATTCCTCTCTCTCTGACTTTCTACTTCTCTCTCTCCTCCTTCATCACTTGTTCTCTCTCTCTCTCTCTCTCTCTCTCTCTCTCTCACACACACACAAACACGCACACACGAGATAAGCACAGTGTGATGTGATTTTTCATAAATTCCTCTCTCCCTCTCTGTCTCTGACTTTCTTTCTCCTCTCTCTCCTTCATCACTTGTTCTCTCTCTCTCTCTCTCTCACACACACACACACAAACACACACACACACACAGAGATAAGCAGTGTGACGCGATTTTTCATGAATTCCTCTCTCTCCTTCTGTCTCTGACTTTCTCCTTCTCTCTCTCTCTCTCTCTCTCTCTCACACACACACACATCCTCACCATCCTCACGGCCTTGTCCATGTCACAGTCGCTGAAGATGATGAGGGGGGATTTGCCCCCCAGCTCCAGGGAGACCTTCTTCAGGTTACTGACCGCACAGCTGCAGGAGGAGAGCACAGGGTTCTGAGGTTCACAGGTCAACAACAAAATGGCTGCCAAACCTTGCATCTCCAAATGATCAACTTCTACAGGAGAAGGTAAAGACAGCTCCTGTAATGGAAGTTAACGTGGCTTCCCCCAGAGCCGCCTGCCACCAGCGGGGGGCAGCAGCACCAGCGCTGATCTAAAGTGGCTTTCACTAAAAACACCAACCCCCAGAATGCTCCGGGGTGATTCCCTAAGGGTGTATTCAGCTGGAGATCGAGCTTTTTAAACCCCAGAGACATAGTATCCGCACTTACGTAGAGAAGCAGTTGGTAGGAAGCAATGCAAAAGATGTACAATAAAGAAAAAGGGACAATAAGTTCTGTAAAATAAGAAAGAAAAGAAAATGAAGTGAAAGCAAAAGAAAAGAAATGAGAAAAGTAAGTAAAAGGAACCAAAGCATCAGCTCGAGATCAAAGAGAAGAGCTGCTGCATTGTGGCTTTCTTTTCAACTAAAAAATCCTTTTGTTTGAGTTTGCAGTTCAGCGCCTGCTTTGTTAGTCATTTCTCCCCATCACAGCTGTCACACGCGTCCACCTCTGCCCACTCTCACCAGCATGTGGCGCAGCGGTACTGCTCCTGTTGCTTATTAATTATTCTCCCTTTTACAGCTCAGTGGAGCACCGCAATGATCCTGAAGCTGTAATACGAAGGGAAAGTATGATCTACTGTCACTTTAGGCTAGAGATACACTTATGGTTAACTGCGTGTTGGCGTGTGAATCGTGGCTGCCTCGCGTGTCCTGCGTTCGTTGCGTACGTCCTCAGAAAATAAACGAGATGTGCAGTTCACCCGTAAACAGCAGGGGGCAGTGCAGGCGATCAACAGCATCACAAAGGTGAAGAGGACCGTGTCAGAGCCAAATCTACCATTACCCACGTCTTTCTCCGGTCTGCCCTCTAGTGGACACCTCCAGTTACAAGCATAGCACATGTGAAGAGTTACGTTCACGATGCAGACGGTTATATACGCACGGGCGAACAGCGAATACATCGCAACGCTTACTGCAGAAAGTTTAAAAAAAGATGGTGGAGATGGACAAGGTTTTTAATAAACAACAAAGGTTATTTACACATTTGTGTAGACCTTACCTCTTCATGATCTGCTTGCCGATGGGGGTGGAGCCGGTAAAGCCCAACTTACGGATATCAGGGTGGTCAGACAACCTCTGTCCAACCAGACCACCTGAGAGACAGATCATACAACGGTGGATACATTTAGCTGTAATATCAACCATCAGCAACATACAAAATGGTACACATCCCAATACGAGTAGCCCATAGGTGACCAGAGGAACGTACCTGACCCTGGGATGATGTTGATGACCCCTTTAGGAATGCCTGCTTTAACAGTGAGCTCTGCAAACTTCAGCGCTGTCAGAGGAGTCACCTGAGGGGCGGAAAGTCCAGTTAGTTTCTATGGGTTGTTTTGTAGCCCACTTTTTTTCCCCATATTACACCTGTTGGGTAAGATTCCCCCGCATCACACGATGCTACTCTGAGACATACCCCCTGCTACTAACACAACTCCGCTAACACACACAGGCTGAATGATGGGGGAGGGTCATCCTACACTCCCTGAATGAGCCAGGACAGTTACATTCTCTAGAACTCCGACGGCTGAGGACGATAAGCCCTGAGTTTAGACAGCGGCCCACTCGGGACCCTAGTGACTCCAGCCTGATGACCATGTTAGTGTTTGTGACAGGTGCTTTACCTGAGCAGGTTTCAGGACGAGGGTGTTCCCGGCCGCCAAGCACGCTGCGCTCTTCCAGGCCAGCATCATCAGAGGGTAGTTCCACGGGATCACAATCGCACACACTCTGGTTTGGGGAGTTGCACAGAAAAGTGGCTTTTAAAAAATGTACATAGGGAACTGTGCAAAAGTCAGAGACCCCTTTCCTTTTTTATAAACATACAGTAGTCCACACGCTTAAGAAAGAGGACGTAACTGGAAGCAACCGGAGATTCCAGAAAATATACAAGATGTAGAGACTCTTAATGGAAGACGCAGACAGCAGCAAGTTCATGGCGAAGGATTTCCTCAGACATGGTGTGGACCAAAGGAAAAATACAGACGTCTCCAGGAAAAGAAAATGACTCAATGAAAAGTGATTCCACTTGGCTTTGTATTAGTTACTTACCTGGCACCTCATGTAAACTATGCTCTGTCCCAAACCAGACCTCCTCCCTAAATAGTGCACTTTAAAGATAAATGTAATTATACCACGGTTAGTTCCGACCCTGCAGTGTGATTGGCTAAGAGACAGCACCAATATTACACGATAATGGAAATCTGACTGAAGCTCTTCGGGTATCACTCCGCAAAACACATGTAACCTAGCAACGACGCCAGCGCTTACAACACAGAGCTGTGTAGGGAATCCGTTCATTTTTCTTAGGGTTAGGGCACAGTGGATCGTTATGTGCTCTCTGTTTTGTAAAGGAGAGAAATAAAAGTAAATTTGTGTTTAACTCGAGTCGAGACGCGTCTTTTTTCTCCGCGGCTCTCCTTCACCTTCAGCTCCGCAGCACGGCTCTGGAGCGATCCTCAAAAATACTCACTTTTAACTTAAACAGAGAGAGCTCTGCATCATTTAGTGTGTGATATATATCACTAAGATCTGAATCCGCTGTAAACTACAGTTAAACAATGACTCTTTAGTGACCTGAGGCATTTATCTCTGCTTCTATCCTGATTTGGACCTCGAGGTTCGTGACATAACGTGAGATATTATCTCTCTTGTGTATCATTGCATAGTGTAGAGGAAGATGTTTGAGATTCAGCCCCTAGTGGTGTGGCGGTGTAACTGCAGAGCGAAGTATAAATCGTCCTTAAGAGTGGTCTTGTTTTCCCAGCTCTGTGTTTGTAACGCAGACACACCGTACACTCAGGGACATACCCCAGCGGCTCCTTCCTGGTGAAAGTCAGGTTGCGGTTGGGTCTGGCCTGGTTGATGGGTATCGTGGTGCCCTGCGAGAGGAAGCAGGCGACATTAGTCATAACGTCATGAAAGTTATGAATAACGGCCACAAATCACAGCACACACACACACACACACACACCTGGATCTTGTCACACCAGCCGGCGAAGTATCTGAAGGTCTGGATGGACATGCCGACGTGAGTCTTCAGTGCTAGTGTATACACAGCTCCCGAGTCAATCGCCTCAATAGTAGCCAGCTCCTCTTGATGCTCCTCCATGAGGTCAGCCAACCTTCCCAAAGACACGGCACATTCACACGCGGGACAGCACGCAGGCGACAAGATAAGATAATCGTTCATGATAATACCCCATAGTTATTGTTTCTGTATATATCTTGTCTGTAACCCTTATCCAGTTCAGGGCGAAAGGCGAGGACAGACTCTGGAGGGGGTTCCTATCCTTCACAGGGCGACACACACTCACACATTCACTCACACCTACAGACACTTTTGAGTCTCCAATCCACCTACCAACGTGTGTTTTTGGAGTGTGGGAAGAAACCGGAGCACCCGGAGGAAACCCACACAGACACAGGGAGAACACAGCACACTCCTCACAGACAGTCACCCGGAGGAAACCCACGCAGACACAGGGAGAACACACCACACTCCTCACAGACAGTCACCCAGAGGAAACCCACGCAGACACAGAGAGAACACACCACACTCTTCACAGACAGTCACCCGGAGGAAACCCACGCAGACACAGAAAGAACACACCACACTCCTCACAGACAGTCACCCGGAGGAAACCCACGCAGACACAGAGAGAACACACCACACTCCTCACAGACAGTCACCCGGAGGAAACCCACGCAGACACAGGGAGAACACACCACACTCCTCACAGACAGTCACCCGGAGCGGAAATCAAACCGACAACCTTTAGGACCCTGGAGCTGTGACAGAAACACTACCTGCTGCTCCACCTATATTTCATCTTTTAGACGCTTATTGTGATTTCATGGAAGGAGCAGTCATCAAACATTAAAACTTATACCAGGGTTGTGCTGGGAGAGTAGGAGTGGAAGTTAGTGCTTGTGAATGTAGCATATTAACACTTTTTGAGGTTTTTTTTTACAGTAATTGTTTTAATAAAATGAGTTCATAAGTGATAACAGCGAATGGATGGTGGTGATTTTGGTAGCAAATTGGTAACAGCCTTTCAGATTTTCCATATCTTTTTTTTTAAAGACGATGGCATTCCAGAGCTCTCACCTGTACAGCAGCCTGCCCCGGTCACGAGGGTTCATCCTGCCCCAGGGTCCGCTCTCAAAGGCCTCTTTAGCGGCAGCCACTGCTCTGTCTACGTCTGCCACAGAGGCAAAGGACACCTTACAGATCACCTGCAGAACAGGACCATAGGTCAGACCCAGCAGAAGAGGAGGAACCTCTGCGTGTGTGTGTGTGTGTGTGTGTGTACCAGGAATATAGCACAGTGTGGGAATGAATATCTCTTTACACATTCACATTATAGGGACTTGTCCTCCTTGTGGGGACTTGTGGGAGTTGTCATCGTGTGAATAATTACATTTAAAAGTTAAGTTAGTTAGTGGTACTAAGAGTAAAAAGATAAAGGTAAAACAATGGAAACATTGTAATGTCCCCACAATTCAGAGTGAGTGTGTGACAGAGAGAAACAGAGACAGACACAGAGAATGTGTGAGAGTGCATGAGAGGGTTATAGTGTAAGAGGGTGTGTAACAGAGAGAGAGAGAGAGAGAGAGAGAGAGAGAGAGAGAGAGAGTGTGTGTGTAAGTGTGTGAGCGTAAGAGAGAGAGAGAGAGTGCGTGTGTGAGCGTGAGTGAGAGAGTGTGTGAGTGTGTGAGAGCGTGAGAGAGTGTGTGTGAGTGTGTGAGAGCGTGAGAGAGTGTGTGTGAGTGTGTGAGAGCGTGTGTGTGAGTGTGAAAGAGAGAGAGTGTGTGTGTATGTGTGTGTAAGTATGCGTGAGAGAGTGTGTGTGTGTGAGAGAGAAAGAGAGAGAGAGAGTGTGTGTGTGTGAGCATGGGAGAGAGTGTGTGTGTCAGAGAGTGTGTGTGACCATTAGAGAGAGAGAGAGAGAGTGTGTGTGTGAGTGTCAGAGAGAGAAAGAGAGAGTGTGTGTGAGCATGAGAGAGAGAGAAAGAGAAAAAGACAGAGAGTGTGTGTGTGTGAGCATGAGAGAGAGCGTGTCAGAGAGAGAGAGAGAGTGTGTGAGTGTGAAAGAGACAAAGAGAGAGAGAGACGTACAGATCCATCAGTGGGGTTCACAGTATCGTAGGTTTTTCCGTTCTCTGCGTCCTCAAACCTCCCGTTAATGAAGCACTGGTGAGGCATCTTCAGAGTCATGTTATTGATGTCTTTTGTGGCCTGGAGAAATCAAAGGAAACAAGGAGCAGCTTCATAAACATCAGAAGGGTCCGTGAGATCAACAGTGTGTGATGTTTTAAATCACAGAGAGTTCAGAGTGTCTCTGCGTATGACACTAACATAACTAATGACCAGCTCCTCCTCCTGGTCCTCCCCTCTCAGACGTCGCACAAACATCTGGACGAACTCCTGGAAGGAGGTGGCCATGTAAACGTCCTCATTCTGCAGCGGGACTCCTCCAAACTTCTGCTTGATCTCCTCCACCAGCCTGAACACACACACACACACATCAACCGTTAATGTTCATCATCCTTGACTTCATCACAACCACAGAACTGTCTCAAGAACACAGCTCTGAACCTGACCATGGTGCTTCATTCTCAGCGCTGCTGTGACACTGACGTGGTGGTGGTGTGTTAGTGTGTGTTGTGCTGGTGTAGAGTGGATCAGACACAGCAGTGCTGCTGGAGTTTTTAAACCCTGTGTCCACTCTCTGTCCACTCTGTGAGACACTCCTCCCTCGTTGGTCCACCTTGTAGATGTAGAGTCAGAGACCGTAGCTCATCTGTCGCTGCACAGTGTGTGTCGCCCGTCCTCTAGTCCTTCATCAGTGACACAGGACGCTGTCGGCTGGATGTTTTTGGGCGGTGGACTGTTCTCGGTCCAGACACTGAGGGGTTTAAAAACTCCAGCAGCACTGCTGTGTCTGATCCACTCTACACCAGCACAACACACACTAACACACCACCACCACGGACAAGGAGGTGGCCCTAATGTTATGGCTGACTGGTGTATGTCAATGATGAGTGTGCACTGACCGGACCACGTCCATCGATGCTGCCCCCGACTTGAAGAAATCAGTTGTGTCCTCAATAACAGCCACGTTGCTCAAAATCCCCTTCCAGATCATCTGCAGCCAGCAAGAATACGCTTAAGGGATTGTGTTACACATTCATTCACACGTTCATTCATTCATTCATTCATTCATTCACGGTGGGTCCTACCCACAAGCAACAGACACGAGGCAGGAACACACCCATCACACAGACACAAAAACAAGTAGAGAGCAGCTGCAGCCACACACTCTCTCTCTCTCACTCACACACACACACACACTCAATCTTGTATCTGTGAATGATGAGGCATTACATAGACTTCCATTCATTTTGGGGAGATTTTCCATTAATTTTCCACACACAACTACATTAACTTTAACCCAACAATAAAACAGGTCTTTACTTGTAATTATTACATTGTTGGGACCAGCAGGTGTTCCCCACAAGGGAGGCAAGTTCTCACACTGTGAGTGGTATTCACACACACACACACACACACACACACACACACACACACACACACACCCTGATCTCCTCGGCCATCTTCTTCTCCTCCTCCGTGAGCTCTACGCTGGCGGTGTCTCCTGATGAGAAGTACTTGGCGGCTGGGATCATCTTCCCGTCTTCAAACTGCAGACTCTTCACCTGGAGCTGCGCAGGCGAATCAGACACAATATCACACAACCTCGTATCTCCGTGCCATTGTCTGAGCAGCCCTTTGAAAAGTGTGTTTTCAGATGTTCGTAATGAAGTCTACAGTAACCTCTAATGATAATACAGGACTGTCACGAGGAGAGGTGTGGAAACTTTCACACACACACCGTATCACACTCGCTGGAACAATGGGGTTGGAATTTATTTGAATGAGCAAATAAACCGTGTGTGTGTCTGCGCATGCTCTACTCACCGCTTTCCCATCAGAGCCGAAGAGCACGAGGCCTGAGCTGGTGATGAGTCCGGGCTGAGACGCTCCCTCCACGTCCAGAGGCTGACCTACAGGGACTGGAGCACTTAGCAGCGATGAGCCATACAGTGTCACCGGCTAGACAACACACACACACACACACACACACACACACACACACACACACACACACACACAAAATAGCACAATGTACAATGCACTTCCTCTAGAGTCCCTACACAGTGTGGCAGGGCAGAAAGGCCTAGAGCTCAAACAGAGAGAGATGGGGATGGATGGAGGGTGCGTGAAATGGTTGAGCGTGAGAGAGCGAGTGGGTGTGTGAGCGCCAGAAAGAGAGATAGAAATAGATAGTGTGTGTGAGCGTGAGTGTGAGTGTGAGTTTGAGAGAGAGAGAGTGCGTGTGTGAGTGTGTGAGAGAGAGTGTGTGAGCGTGAGAGAGAGAGAGAGAGTGCGTGTGTGAGTGTGTGAGAGAGAGTGTGTGAGCGTGAGAGAGAGAGTGTGTGTGAGCGTGAGAGAGAGAGAGAGAGAGTGTGTGTGAGCATGAGAGAGAGAGAGAGAAAGAGAGAGAGAGAGAGAGAGCGTGAGAGTGTGTGTGTGAGCGTGAGAGAGAGAGAGAGAGTGTGAGCGTGAGAGAGAGAGTGTGTGAGCGTGAGGGAGAGAGAGAGAGAGTGTGAGCGTGAGAGAGAGAGAGTGAGTGTGAGAGAGAGAGAGTGTGTGAGCGTGAGAGAGAGAGAGTGAGTGTGAGTTTGAGAGAGAGAGAGTGCGTGTGTGAGTGTGAGAGAGAGTGTGAGTTTGAGAGAGTGCGTGTGTGAGTGTGAGAGAGAGAGAGAGTGTGTGAGAGAGAGTGTGTGAGTGTGTGAAAGAGTGCGTGTGAGTGTGAGAGTGTGTGAGTGTGAGAGAGAGAGAGTGTGTGAGCGTGAGAGAGAGAGAGAGAGAGAGAGAGAGTGTGTGAGCGTGAGAGAGAGAGAGAGAGAGAGAGAGAGTGTGTGAGCGTGAGAGAGAGAGAGTGAGTGTGAGTTTGAGAGAGAGAGAGTGCGTGTGTGAGTGTGAGAGAGAGTGTGAGTTTGAGAGAGTGCGTGTGTGAGTGTGAGAGAGAGAGAGAGAGAGAGTGTGTGAGAGAGAGTGAGTGTGTGAGAGAGAGTGTGTGTGTGAGAGAGTGCGTGTGAGTGTGAGAGTGTGTGAGTGTGAGAGAGAGAGAGTGTGTGAGCGTGAGAGAGAGAGAGAGAGAGTGTGTGAGCGTGAGAGAGAGAGAGAGTGTGAGTGTGAGTGTGAGAGTGAGTGTGAGTTTGAGAGAGAGAGAGTGCGTGTGTGAGTGTGAGAGAGTGTGAGTTTGAGAGAGTGCGTGTGTGAGTGTGAGAGAGAGAGAGAGTGTGTGAGAGAGAGTGAGTGTGTGAGAGAGAGTGTGTGAGTGTGTGAGAGAGTGCGTGTGAGTGTGAGAGTGTGTGAGTGTGAGAGAGAGAGAGTGTGTGAGCGTGAGAGAGAGAGAGAGAGAGAGTGTGTGAGCGTGAGAGAGAGAGAGAGTGTGAGTGTGAGTGTGAGAGTGAGTGTGAGTGTGTGAGAGAGAGAGTGCGTGTGTGAGCATGAGAGAGAGAGACAGAGAGAGAGAGACAGTGTGGCAGGGCAGAAGGGCTAGAGCTCAAACGGAGAGATGGGGATGGATGGACGGTGCGTGAAATGGCGGATGGTCTACAGCAGGGGGTGCTCTACATCACGTCACTGGTGTGGATTTAGAGTAGTGAATCTGTGCGTAAACACAACCCTCACAAACTTAAGGCTGACTGTGTTATGCACATGCAATTATTTACTTAATTATCATCACATAACAGAGAAAAATAATAGCGCAGAATAGAATACAGTTAGTGTTCTCCTCCAAGTGTGTTCAGCTCCCTAGCGACGTCCAGCAGGTGTATTGTGAAATATGTGCTGTTCTCTTTGTCGATGTAAAAGGGTGTGGTGTCCGGTTTGTACTCAGTGAACCCACCTGCCCATCGATGACGACCCAGGCACCAGGAACTTTGTCGTGGCCGCGGATCCAGTTGTGAATAGCTTCAGCGGGTTGTACCATGTTCACCTGCACAGGGAGAGACACAGATTGGGGTGGGAGCAGAGATGGGGGGGGGGGGTTAATGGGTTTGAAATGACGGTGCACTCTGTTCCCACCCGCTACTCTTTTAGCTTCCAGGAAGAGCAGTAAGTAGTAAGCGGACAGCTGCTGGCAGCAGAACAACATTCCAGGTCTTGACCTCTTAAATAACTTATAAATATACAGGAGGAGCCTTGGGCAAGATTCCCAACCCTCAGACTCTGACCTCTCTGATCTCTCTCTCTCTCTTTAAGGTTAGAAATGTGCCATGAATTTAACACTTCGCCATTTGTGATATCCCTTTATTATTCTGTAAAACAGTGATATGTTATAAAAGGGTCACAAAGGTAAGGCAAATTAAAAGGAAAATCGTAAACCCATGAAGGGATTAAAAAAACGATAAAATACTGTAAAATCTTAAAAGCTGTCAGCCACTGGGAGACCACACACACACAAAAAAATCAGTATGATTCCAAAGGTTAAAAAGGACATATTAGAAAACTAATCCCTTGTTCAGTTCATGTGCATGTTTATGTGTGAATTTAGAGCCCACCAACACACACACTGTGAAACAAGACCCCCCAGTCAGTTTTCTGTCTGAAAGTCAG
Source organism: Hoplias malabaricus (assembly GCF_029633855.1). Lineage (NCBI taxonomy): Eukaryota > Metazoa > Chordata > Actinopteri > Characiformes > Erythrinidae > Hoplias > Hoplias malabaricus. The sequence goes on along the minus strand of NC_089803.1, from coordinate 70,842,812 downwards.
AAACGCGGGATAAAACGAGCCGTTCTGATCGAGCCACTTCTGACGTCAAACGCGGATACTTTAGAATGGCCCCGCCCCTTCGTCTGAGTCTGTTCAATCACAGCACAGGACCTGTGTTTATGTGAGAGCGCAAAGACGAGGTTAAACTCAGCAAAACAGACACAACGAGCGCGGAGAAATAAGAGCACTGAGTAAAAACGGAGAAGAAAGAGAACAGAGTGAAAACGGCTAAAAACCAGAGCTTCTGCTCCTCGCTCCTCACTGCTGTGCGCTCGGGGTCGGGGTGAACAGCGAGCGGCTCATTATCATTTAAAGGAACAGGTGCTGAAAGCGGGCGTTCTGAACAGGGGCTGTTTACACAGGGGGAGAACACTGCTGTGGGGCTCGTGGGGTTTGGACCAAAGCAGGTCACAGACATGACCTGTTACTGAGTGTTATGTGAGTGGACTATATTTAATTTGATTCTGTGTGTGTGTGTGAACCTTAGCATTGGACTTCTTCTGGATTCCCTCGTAACTCGCCCCCTCCTCAGGCTGTGGGATCCTAGGAGCTTTGCCGTCTGCAATGAGCTGCACCGCCTCCACCTGCAGAACACACACAACAGGATCTGAGTTACAGAGTGTTCTCATCAGTACAACTCCCTTAAAGAGAGAATCCAATCATAGTCGGATAGTTAAAGCAACACTAGGTAATATTTTTATCTTAAAATTACAGCTTCAAATCTTTGTGATGCACCATTGAGCTGTGAAAAGTAGAACAGAGCTTTTGTATTTGCTACTCTGGGCCTCAGCACAGAAGAAACTGCACTATGTAACTTTTGGAGGCAGGTAGGATACCATTCCCTCCATCCTCCACTTTGATTTCAGGACAGTGCTGTAAGAGTGAATTACACTCTGCACACTGTTCGTTCGTTCATTCATTCCTTCATTTATTCGGTCATTCATTCATCACATGAACCTACAAAAACTCAGGCAGGAACACACTGCCAGTCACTCCCACATTCACCCAGTCACTCACAAACACTCACACCTGTGGACAGTTTCAGACACTCACCCAGTCACTCACACACACTCACATCTGTGGACATATTCACACACTCACCCAGTCACTCACACACTGTGTTTACCATAGACTTGATTCCCTCAGGGAAGAGGAAGCGGTTGTAGAGTGTGTCCACCGTGTCGTTCTGCTCCACCACACACTCCCTCTGCAGCAGAATGGGCCCAGTATCCAACCCATCGTCCGCCCAGAATACGGAGAAACCGGCCTTCTTATCCCCTTCAATCAGAGTCCTGCACAAACACACACACACACACACACACACCATTAATGCTTCAGTCCACTGCACCCTGGTTGCAGACAGTGGGGAGGAGCCAGATGAGCTGCAGAGAGAGAGAGCTGCTCCCCCAGCTTCTCCCCGCTGTCTGCAGCCGGAGCCAGAGAATAAGGACAGGACGTGAGGTCTATGCCTATTCCCTCCCAGGTGGGACACTCACCAGTTGATGGCAGATGCCCCCCTGTGCTTCGGGAGGAGGGACGGGTGGTAGATGATGGAGCCGTGTTTGGGGTGGTCGATCACATTCATGGGGATGAACTGGGAGCAGAAGGGCATCACGTTGAGCTCCGCGCCCACGGCCTTGTAGGCCTCCACCACCTCCGGGATGGGCTTCCCCTTCACACGCCAGCGGGGGAACTTGAAGACGGGCGTACCGTCCTTCTCCGCCACCACCGCTGAGGGACAAGGTTAAAAATATGTATGAGGTCAGTTAGGACAGGGAAACAGGTACTAGACCCTAAAGGACTCCACTGGACTGTACTAGACTAGTACTGGTCTCTACTCTCCGGTTGACTTCTGGACCCTGCTTCATTTTCCACTCCCACAGCTCTCCCCTGAAATGTATCTGGTGTCGTCTCAGGCTTTGGAAACCACAACAACGGCGGCGGTAACGTTAAGCGGTGTTTACTCATGGTGTATTGGCGTGTTGTTGTTGTTTGGGACTGAACACAGCTCCGTCATCAGTTCAGACAGATCAGTAGAGTTTGTTCCTTCCTTGTTGCAGCGTCCAGCTCTCGCTGGATTCTTTCGTCGGCCACCGATCCAAGGAGCGTTTGAACCTCTTCAAAAGACCACGGCGTCATTTTACGAGCTGCCGTCGTGAGTCGGATAAAAACAAACGTGATCTCTGCTGCAGCTGGAGATTTTACAGATGGAGAGTTGGTGCTGGTCGTCTGCGTTGCGTGGCGTAGAGTGACGACTCTCTCTGGACGATCAGCGCTCTGCAAGGTTTTCACGCCACGGTTTAGTCCCTACTCGACTCGCTCTGAACCACGAGAGAACAGCCACTAAACAAGAACCCGCTTCCAGAACCAGGACCTGATTCACCTGGTGGAGGAGTAAAAACGCAGAGTGGAATAGAGTAAAAAAGTGCCTTTACACTTCCCAACGTCTGCTCAGGATTTGAAGAATGAGCTCAAACTGGACGACACAGCGGACGAATGGGAAAGTCTAGCTTGAGTCGAGGCACACTGCAGGCCTCAGGTGTGAGTGTGTAAAAGTTTCCACAGGTGTAAGTGTGTGTGAGTGAAGGAAGTGTGCTCTTTTGTCTCCTCCCTCAACATCCACAGCTGAAGTGCATTTAGCGAGGCACCTTACTCTCTCCTGCTTTTACTTTCCTTTGTTTTTTACACGCATTCTGATGTTTTAGGAATATCTCGGCCAGTGTGCATTGCCCTCCGCGTCCCCAGTTCGCCGGGGTCCCTCTGCCCACTCTGTAATCCTACATGGTCAAGCCATTAATCACAACCACAGCTTGCAGTGCAGGGAGAAAAGATGTGGAGCAGCGTCTGTGGAGCTTCACAGGGAGCCCAGCACCATCCATGAACGTCAGGCCTCCTTCTACTCCGCCGCACAATGATGTACAACAATCGCTCCATTCAAGCCCCTCTCTCCAGCCACGGCACAGAGCCGGCACCAGGGAATAAACACAAAGCTAGAATCCTTCCTCAAGCTCAGCAGACGTTCCTGATCTCCTGACAACACAGCCGTCTCTGTCCATAACCAAACAGCCAGAAACTTCTTGAGACTCTGCCAATGACTGTGGTGACGTCAGCAGAGCTGTGGACTTCGGCACAGAACATCACCAGCACTGCTGTTGGACTGGGTCAGCAGGACTGGGTAAGTGGGACTGGAACAAGGCACCAAACCCCCAACTGCTCTGTGTGTGTTGGTCCACTGCCTGTGATTAGGAATACGGTTTTAACAATAAGTCTCAACATAGTCACGGCTGTTATCCACTGCATGCCTCTACTCTCTGTTTGGTTTCTAGTAACTGGTTCATTTTCCTGTACCACAGCTCCACCCAGAAATGTATCTTGTGTCATCTCAAACCCCCGTCCCTACCCCCATCTCTAATGGGAACAGCAGGCTTTGGAAACCACAACAACGGCGGCGGTAACGTTAAGCGGTGTTTACTCATGGTGTATTGGCGTGTTGTTGTTGTTTGGGACTGAACACAGCTCCGTCATCAGTTCAGACAGATCAGTACAGTTTGTTCCTTCCTTGTTGCAGCGTCCAGCTCTCGCTGGATTCTTTCGTCGGCCACCGATCCAAGGAGCGTTTGAACCTCTTCAAAAGACCACGGCGTCATTTTACGAGCTGCCGTCGTGAGTCGGATAAAAACAAACGTGATCTCTGCTGCGGCTGGAGATTTTACAGATGGAGAGTTGGTGCTGGTCGTCTGCGTTGCGTGGCGTAGAGTGACGACTCTCTCTGGACGATCAGCGCTCTGCAAGGTTTACACGCCACGGTTTAGTCCCTACTCGACTCGCTCTGAACCACGAGAGAACAGCCACTAAACAAGAACCCGCTTCCAGAACCAGGACCTGATTCACCTGGTGGAGGAGCAGAAAAGCCGAGTAGAGTCAAGTAGGGACCATGCAGTGGAAAAGCACCATTCGAGAACTTTTTACTCACTGCTTCCTTCTGCCTCTCTGTAAAACAATGAGGTCTATAGTCCTGACAAACTGGTCAAACTCCTTCTCTAACAACATCGACCCCAACCCCCTTTACACCAACTACAAACAGCCACACAGACACTCACATGCACACACACTCCTGTGCTTAGAGGCGACACTGGTCTTCATATTTAATCACTCAGAACACTGCTCCAGTTTGTGGATATCCACCTCTCATCCACACGATTAAAACCCGTGACTGAGAGGGGATATCTCAGGGAGCGTGGTTGAAATGCAGGAGAAATGGGTGAGTTTGAGTGAGCTTTTGGTGCCTATGTCCCTTCTTTGAACCTGTTTCTGAGAGAGCAAATTCCAGCAACTGAAATTTTAAAATACCATCCACACTTTAAAATACCTTTATACCGCCCAACCCTACTCAGGAGGGCAACTCCCAGCCCAGCATCTCTGGATCAGGGTTCCTCACACACCCCTTATACTCCCCCCCCCCTCCCCCACCCACGTGTCACTCACCGAGAGGGTCTGCCTTGCCATCTTTATCTGGAACGGTGAACACCCCCACCACTTTATGGCCTTGCTTCCGGAGGTTTGTGTACACTTCCTGGCCAAAGAGGCTCTGGCCAATCAGGGCCAGCTTCAGCTTATTTTGGTAGTAGGCCTGCGAGAGGAAACACGAGACGACAGGAGATCACATTCACTAACCGCGCGAGACAGCTGGACAACACACACCACACGGGGTCAATCACTGCTCAGAGAAAAATGCAGTGGTTATAAAGAAACTATTTATTATAATCAGTGTAACTAATGCGTAATAAACCTTATAATCCAGCAGGTACTATGATCATCATCTTTGAAATTAATGTATAACAAAGACTTTAATGCAGTGTTTACCCAAATATAAATGTTATTTATATGTAATAAAGCCTTTAAAGCAGCTAATGCACTAACAGCAATGTAATTAATGTTTAAAAGAGCTTTTAATTCAGGGAGTACACTGTATATCAATGTAGTGCATGTGTAATAAAGCCTTTAAAGTAGTAAATACAACACATATCAACATACTGTGTAATGATAATGCAGAAAATACATTGAATATTAATGTAAATAGCATGTAATAAACTTTAGTGAGGACTGAGGCTGCCATAGTTCTGTCAGAAAGTGACCAACTCGTCCAGGTCGTGGAGTTCTCTGCGGCTGAAGACATGAGAATAAGAGCTGGTGATAAGAGTACACTGTCCTGTACATACAGCCTCTCAGAAACAGATGGTTGGACTGCTCCACAATGATAACAGCGCTGTGTGGGTGTGAGAATTATAATCAGATGCTAACATGCTAACCCTCAAAAACCACAACAGTTTAAGATTGTAACTCTAACACAGTACTGACTCCAGTTCCTTCAACACAGCACAGCTATACACTCCCCCTCCACTCCCTCAGCTTCACTGACCACACAGGAGCACTTTGTAGTTCTACATTTACCGTCTGGAGTCCATCTGTTGCTCTGCATACTTTCTAATCCCCATTTCCCCCCCATTCCTCAGCGCTCAGGACCCCCACAGAGCAGGTGTGATGTGGTGGTGGATCATTCTCAGCGCTGCAGTGACACTGACGTGGTGGTGGTGTGTTAGTGTGTGTTGTGCTGGTGTAGAGTGGATCAGACACAGCAGTGCTGCTGGAGTTTTTAAACCCTGTGTCCACTCTCTGTCCACTCCTTTCTGTAGATGTAAAGTCAGGGGGTTTAGAGGGGTGCTCTGTGGGGGTCCTGAGCATTGAAAAACAGGGTGGAGGGTTACAGATGGATACAGAAGGCAGGAGGGGGTTTTAATGTGTTGGATAGGCAGTGATATGTATTGACGTGCTCGATGTTGGGGTTAAGGCTGTGTGGAGAGGCTCAGTAACCCGATCTGGGCTCAGCTTGTCTCCTCTTGCTGATGCAACTCGGCGGAGCTCTGTCCACTGGAAGTAATCCGCCAGCAGACTCACCGAGTCCCGGCAACGTGGCGAGCGGACACAGCTCTCACAGGGACACGAGACACAGGACAAGCGGGCAAGACCCCCAGTAACACCCCGGGGCTCAGGTTCCCTCTGTAGTCTTATTCGAATCTGCAATTCCACCTTAAATGCTGCAGCAGTTCTTTAAAGCAGAGTACACTGACTGAGCAGAGAGTTTCCATCAAACATTCGCCTGTCTGTCTGTGTATCAGCACTGTCACTCGTTCATTCGTTCACTCGCTCATGCACACATGCGTGTATTCATTCATTCTTTCCCCGCCGGATCTTTCCATACTGTGCTTTCCATTCAGAGCCACCACAGAGTGTGTGTGTGTGTGTGTGAGAGAGAGAGAGAGAGAGAGAGAGAGAGAGACTCACGGAGCTGGTAGAGAAGGTCCTGAGGATCGTGGTGGCTGCCCACAACATGGTGAAGGACCAGAGAAATCCACAACAGAGAAGAGCCGAGGGTCCGAGTGGCGTTCACCTGCTTCCCGAGGAGCGACGTCCCACTCGTCAAGTACTGATTCGAACAACTGAATCGATACAACGATTTACAACGAACCGACTCACCTCGTTCAACTGAATCAATATTTCGTTTTAAAGGGGACTCATCTATGATTTTGGGGAAACGCTGTTGTCTCAGATTTGTTTACGTTCAGAAGCTCCGCGTCTTTTAATGTGTAATGGTGTGTTTGAGGAAAAAATTAACTGTTTGTATGTGGTTTAAGTCTATTTTTGGTGTGATTTAATTCAATGTATGAATTACTACAGACACTCATTTGTAACTGGAGCTGTTTAGTTTTGCGCTCTCCAGAATTTGGCATCCATTCCACCTTAAGTGATGTTAAACAGCAAAAATAAGTGAATATTACGCACCTATGATGCAGGAATAGAGCAACATCCTCATCTCAGTTCGTGCGTTTCAACGTTTGGAGTCTCTCCGTTGTACAAACAAACTCCAGATGCCTCTGCTCTGCTGTGAACAGAGAGAGAGAAAGCCTAGCACCAGCTAGAAATATATGAGTTTAAATCAAAATTTATAGCTAGACATTAACCTAATTTAGTGGACCCTTGCATAAATACATACTACGTGTATTAGCAGCTGTACAATGTGTTTTTAAAGTCAGATGGTCATTTAAAACCTTATCAAAAGAATATCACTGGACCCTCTCTAACATAGATACACCCTGTGCATGCCATTTTCTCTACTGGCAAGGGCACTGTCAGGAGGGATACAACAGAGAGCACTTAATAATGCACCCTTGTCTATTGAAAGGCCATATAAGGGCACTTCTTAAGACACATTATGGAATTTTCTTGCTCTAGAGGCACGTCATTACAATTTATTGCAAGAAACAGCACCCAGGGGGGCACTCAGTTATTTATTTGCAATAAGAAGGGCATCCAGTAGGGCACTTTGTCTCATTTTTGCCACTTCAGAGGGCACTTTAGTTTTTTCAACCATGGGGTCACAAGGGAGGGGATCAATAAAATGGTTTCTGATTGGCTGACGGGTGCTCTACTTTGGTGCAAGAACATCTCAGTGGACATTACCTAGTTACTCACCAGTATCATCATATAAATATAAGTCTTTAATTATTTAAATTTATTATGATTATTTTATATGGTACTAATGTACTTTTTTGTGCAACATATTATTTATATTTATATATTAATTCATTCATTGTCTGGGTTCGGAGCCTACCCGGAATCACTGGGTGCAAGGCAGAGACACACCCTGGAGGGGGCGCCAGTCCTTCACAGGGCAACACACACTCACACACTACAGACACTTTTGAGTCTCCAATCCACCTACCAACGTGTGTTTTTGGAGTGTGGGAGGAAACCAGAGCACCCGGAGGAAACCCACGCAGACACAGGGAGAACACACCACACTCCTCACAGACAGTCACCCGGAGGAAACCCACGCAGACACAGGGAGAACACACCACACTCCTCACAGACAGTCACCCGGAGGAAACCCACGCAGACACAGGGAGAACACACCACACTCCTCACAGACAGTCACCCGGAGGAAACCCACGCAGACACAGAGAGAACACACCACACTCCTCACAGACAGTCACTCGGAGGAAACCCACGCAGACACAGGGAGAACACACCACACTCCTCACAGACAGTCACCCAGAGGAAACCCACGCAGACACAGAGAGAACACACCACACTCCTCACAGACAGTCACCCGGAGGAAACCCACACAGACACAGAGAGAACACACCACACTCCTCACAGACAGTCACCCGGAGGAAACCCACACAGACACAGGGAGAACACACCACACTCCTCACAGACAGTCACCCGGAGGAAACCCACAAAGACACAGAGAGAACACACCACACTCCTCACAGACAGTCACCCGGAGGAAACCCACACAGACACAGGGAGAACACACCACACTCCTCACAGGTTTTAATACTGTTTTTACAGTTTTGTTTCTAAAGATGAAGGAAGTCTAAGACAAAGCCCTGCAGTGTCTGTGTTAATGTAGAAACACAGTGACTAATGAATGAACGATGCAAGGCTTAGGGCAATACATTGGTCAGAGCTGGCTCTGTACACACCTAGTGTGTGGGTGAATGTATGAAACTGTCCACTGAGTGAGTGTGTGAGTGACTGGGTGAGTGTGTGAGTGACTGAGTGTGTGAGTGACTGAGTGAGTGTGTGAGTGACTGGGTGAGTGTGTGAGTGACTGAGTGTGTGAGTGACTGAGTGAGTGTGTGAGTGACTGGGTGAGTGTGTGATGCCCTGTCCAGGGAGTACCCAACGATTCTGGGTAAGCTCCAGACCCACTGCACTCCTGGTTGGGATCTATTACGGAAGATGAATGAATGAGTGAATCGATGTATTCCTGAAAGTCATCTGTAACGAGTTTTCAAATGTAATCAGATCGTTATAAATAAGTGAGTACCGTTGAACACACACACACACACACAATGAATTCTCTATAGCGAATCGGATTCGATTCACAATATCGGATGAGCATAATGAGTCGGTTCTTTACATTCAATAGAACTGAATCATGCCTGCTTTGGAGTTTATGGACGTCGCGCCAGGCTGTGCGTGCGCGCCCCCGCGCCGTCTCCGCATACACACACACACAGCAGGGATTGGCGGTGGAGCTCAGTGGGGAAATGTGCGCGCGTTTTTCTCCTCATTGCTGCGCACTTTGACGCAGTATCTCGCTGCACAGGATCTGGAGGAGGAATGCGCGCTCCCGCGACCTGCCCCTCTTTATAGGGTCACATGAACGAGCCTGGTGTCCTGAAGATTCTGCTTGAGGAGCTTGTACTAAACAGAGCTCTGTTCTCTGCACCTGCTCTGAAAATGCAGCCCAAGACAACACACTCCTTTAAAAGCATTGGTTTTTGTGATGTCACAAATACAATGAATGGGTGAGTGTGTGGGGCTCTGTCCGGGGTGTGGCTCTGGACGCACCGCGAACATGAAGAGGATGAAGCACTTAATAAATGAACATATGAATGAATGAATAAATGAATTCCTGATAATCATCTGTAACGTGTTGTGTAATACTCCCAGTATAATCTATAATCTATTATAAAAAAGCTAAATATTCAAAGGCCTGTTCCGTAAAAGCATCACTTCCACAGGATGTACACCTTTTACATCAGCCTGGAGCCATCTGCACTCGTTTATTTTAGTCTGTCTGTACTCCTGCTCTGTTCTAAAGGCCAACCATGGGTCAGGAAGACGTCAAAGTCTCAAAGACAGGATCAGGGAACAAAGTGATTTATTCCTGTGCAGAGTACAGTACAACAACAGGACAGCTCTGAGATTAAAAAGAGGACAGTAAGAGCACTGCTGGTGGATCTCCAGGGTTTCAGCTCCATCCCAAAACGAGGCTACAGAGGACAAAGGAAATTAGCTCCTGACCCATTCTCCAAGGCCAGCCTGAGTTCAGTAGCGCTGCTGTGAGTCTAAAACACATAATGTGACGTAATGTACTAAAACAACGACCTCTTTTCTCAATTACTACTGAGTAAATCAGTTAGAATGTATTTATAAAGCACTCTAAAAACAACCGGAGTTGGTCAAAGTGCTGTACGTGACATCAGGCCCCAGGACACACTCAAGATAGAAGAGAGAAATAAGCAGAAGGAGTTCAAAAGTACGTTTTAGGCCTGATTTAAACACAGACAGAAGTGGCTTGGCGAATATTGGGCAGAAGACTGTTCCAAAGTCTCGGAGCATAATCTGCAAAAGTGCAATTGTTTGTCATCTTTAGGGTGAACAGATCTGAGACGGTGAAAAAGAGGACACGTCTTCGGGGGTGGACGACTACTGACGTGCAGACTGACCCATTAAATGTTTACAGAGAAGGTTATCGACCAATAACGGTAGCTCTACAGTCAGACCGTCCAATCAGAAGATTGTAGGCTACTTCACCACGCCCCCTTCTCACTCAAGTGAACCAATAGGAGTAGGGGAGGGCGGGACTAGTTTGTGAACGAAACTTCTCGAAGTTCTATGTAAGCTCTACGAAAAACAACATCCCGGACGTTTGTGAAATTCCGCCCGGACATTTTTTTAAGTCTAAAAAAGAGAACATGTCCGGGTAAAAGAGGACGTCTGGTCACCCTAGTCATCGTACAACGAAATGTGTCTTCTGTCTTTAACCCATTTGTGGCCATAAACACACACACACTAGTACACTAGGGGCTGCGAACCCACACCCAGAGTGGCGGGGAGCAGTTGTGGTTTTGGTGCCTTTCCCAAGGCCCCCTCAGCAGGGATTGAGGAAGGAGGACGGTGCTGTTCCTTCACTCCCGCTGCCTCCAATTTTCGAACCAACAACCTCTCAGTCCTAAGCCCTCTTCTCTAACCATTATGCACGATCAGCTGAGCCCTGGGAACAGCCACCGAATCCTGCGAAGGTGATCTCAGAGAACATTGCGAGGTTGTGGGTGTAAACAAGTGAGCAATATAAGAAGGGGTGTGGTCAGTGCTGCTAAAGCAATTAACCTGTAACTCAAACTTAACATGGCTTAATGTACTAAAACAACGACACTAAGTGAGTAACTGAGAAAGGTTTGGTGCTCATAGGTTGTTTTAGTACATTAAGTTTCCTTAGAGTGGGTTTAAATGGGAAGAACTTAACCTAACATTTATTACTTCCTTTTCGAGTTACAGGTTCATAGCGTCAGCTGTAGAGAGCACTTATGGACAGTAGTAATTGAGAAGTTTGATGGTCCTAGGTTTTTTCTTTTCACATTAAGCGTTTTAGATTGTCGCCTGTTGGCATGAGAGGGGTCAGCTATGAGATTCAAACATAGGAGCACTTCACTTACCATCACGATAAGGTGATTCCATTCATTCCCAGGAGGAACACAAATATGAGGACTGTTACGTGTAGACAGTAGGGGACAGGGAGCTCCGAGGGTGACATCACTTCTTAAAAACGTTTAGGCATGTGAATAACTTAATGTTTGGGAATGCATGGCAATGAGAGCCCAATGGGATCATCTAGAATTGTGGGTAACTGCAGTTCTTTCTGGTTTGTTTATGTTCAGAAGCTCAGCGTCTTTTAAATTGGAATGGTGTTTGAGGAGAAAAACGACTGCTGTTTGTAAGTGGCGGAAGTGTAACTAGTTTTGCAACACTTTCAGTCTGTGTTTACTTTCATAGAGTTAGGGCTCTCCCGAATTTAGAGTGGGTTCCTACCTAAATAATCTGTAACAGCAAAAATATGTCAATATTACCCTCCTGTGGAGCAGGAATAAAGCAATTTCCTCATCTCTTTTCATGATTTTCGATATTTGGAGGCCTCTCTCTTTGCCGTTTCTCTGATGTAAGCAGAGAGAGTGGAAACCTAGCATCTGACTGAGCCACTTTGTTTTTTTTTTACTCATTTACTGACACCAGGGCTGTGTAAACACTTTAGACCAGTTTCCAGCACAAACAGACTGGAGAACCGCTAACAGTGAGGAAACATCTTCTGAATTTTATGAAAAGAGTTTTTTGATTACAGTCGTGAACATCACCTTTAATGTGATAGAGAAGTGAATCAAGAAAATGATACATAAATAACTTTTTTAAAGTCATTCCCAGACTTAAATAATTGGTTCCCACACTTTAGGGTCTCATCCTGTGCCTTATTAAGGCATTTGCTCATGTAAGGATCTTGTTCCCACATATTAAGTTCTCACTCCCATGGCTTATTAAGGTGTCCCCACCTATTAGGCTCTTATCCCCATGCTTTATTTAAGCATTCCTACACATAAGGATCTCATTAGGGGTTCAACCCACAACTAAGGATCTAGGTTCTAACACTATGTAGTATTTCTACCTCAAAACTGCAGCGTCTAAATGATTGTAATGTTCCACGGAGCTGTAATTTGGAGAATACAGCCACTGTTGGGGCTACGGTGCGTCCTCTTCTGGTTTACTGCACTAAGCAACTTCTGAATCACAGGGAAGAGGACTCTCACGAGAAATGGGTAACGTTTAACGGCACATGGCTCACAGGTGGATGGTTGCCTAGCTACAAGGAGAATCTAACTCGGTATTCCCGGTATGGACATTATATGGCAGAGAATGCAAGGAGAAAGAGAGAGAGAGAGAGAGAGAGAGAGAGAGAATGAGCAGTCTTACAAGAGTGTTATAATCAGTTTCTGAGAGTCACTGAGCAGTGAGCCAGGGTTTGCAGCTGCTAAATTTAGCCGGAGTAGCTTACTTTTCCGTGTTAGACCTTGATTCTGTTAATAATAGCTTTTCTTCGGTTGCTGTGTGGGTTAAATGAACGAAGTTACACTTTGTGTCGGTGGAACCCAAGCTTTGTTGAGGAAAGTGTTATAATCCAGTGTTGAGAGTTACTGATAAACGAGGGCGAGTGCTAGTGCCTGCTAACTTTAGCCGGATTAGCTGAGTTTTTAGCATTGGACATCGATTCTGGTAACAAGTGATTTACTGTCGGTTGCTGTGGTTATAACGGCTAGTGCACCATCAGAGTTACACTTTATAGTTCTAATAACACGGTCCAGTTTGTACTATGAGCGATATATAGGCTTTATCATGTAGTCAACATTATTTCATTAGATGCACACATTCCCCCAGCTCAGAATCAGGCCCAGAGCTGTAAACATCACTCGACGAGTGCATGGGTAAAAGGGAGTGTGTGAGAGTGGTGTGCTTGTCTGTGAGAGTCAGGGAGAGTGTTACAAGTAATGTTTAAGTGAGTGAGCTGTACTGTACTGTACTGTAAATGTGAATTACACTCAGCAGCAGGAAGGGGGTGCTCAGGAGACAAAAAAGCAAACTCCTACATTGTATTCCTTTAAGTCAGTGCTACACATTAGGATCTCATTCCCATGTTTTTAATATTTATTAGAAGGATGTCACCAGCGGGGCTCCATAGGTCAGTACATCCTCTCCTGTAATCTCGTGTCTGCACACTCTTCGAAGAGGTCAGTAACTGACCGAAGGGTCAACACAAGAAAACTAAGTGTAGGTAAAAAAGGACAGAGCTGTTGTGGCTGGTGTCTCTCAATAAGGGGGACATAACGGAAACACACTGGAGAGACGGAGTGTTCACAGGTGATTTACATCATTACAACAATAGTGCAGACATGCCCCTCGGTGACCAATCAGACTGGACATAGCGCCAGGTACCAGGGGTTCAAACTCTCCCCTGGGTCTTAAAGTCCAAGGGATGTAACAAAAACAAGAAGAGTGAGGTCATCTTTTGTCCTTAAACAAGAAGGTAGAGCCCCTGACATTGTGCATGCGGGAGGGATCCTGCGCTTGGTGTCTCACGCTCTAACACACTACATACTGCTCGCCTCCTTCCCCACAACCGACTGCATCACAGGAAACGGATCCCTGCTCCAAACTGCACGCCGTCACATATCCTTCACAGGAGAAAGAAAAGAAATGATATTAAACATAAAACAGGAAGAAAAGGTGATTCATTAAAGGAACACTAGGTCAGATTTATTTTCTTGGTCCTGGGGAGCTGTCGGGAGGGGTGGTCTCCTGCATGCCCCCAAATGTTACATAGTGCTGTTTCTTCAGTGCTGAGCCTGGAGTAGTTATGACAGAGGCTCTATTCTCATTATTACAGCTCAGTGGAGTATCACTCTGAACCCGAAGCTGTAATTTTAAGGTACAAATATTACGTAGTGTTCCTTTAAGTCATTTAAAAAGTTGTGTGCTCTGATGCATGTGCCAACATAATGGAAACACACTATTACAAATATGTAATAAAGTCCTCTGAGTGATGTAAAAACCAGCGCTGTTCCTGCTGCATCTGGCATCACACATAGTCATCTCACACCCTACAGTAGGTACAAGCCAAAATATCTATAACGTCATCGAAAAGTGTTCCTGAAGATCTCCTGATCCTCGAACAGAAATGTGGTGAACGTTGTTGAGGTAATATTTATCATAGTCTCTTCTTTATGTTTGGAGAATATTTCTGTGACACAGCCTTTTGTTTTCTACTCTACAGGGTGGGCCATTTATATGGATACACCTTAATAAAATGGGAATGGTTGGTGATATTAACTTCCTGTTTGTGGCACATTAGTATATGGGAGGGGGGAAACTTTTCAAGATGGGTGGTGACCATGGTGGCCATTTTGAAGTCGGCCATTTTGGATTCAACTTTTGTTTTTTCAATAGGAAGAGGGTCATGTGACACATCAAACTTATTGGGAATTTCACAAGAAAAACAACGGTGTGCTTGGTTTTAACGTAACTTTATTCTTTCATGAGTTATTTACAAGTTTCTGACTACTTATAAAATGTGTTCAAAGTGCTGCCCATTGTGTTGGATTGTCAATGCAACCCTCTTCTCAGACTCTTTACACACTGATAAGAACACAGCAGAAATGCTAGCACAGGCTTCCAGTATCCGCAGTTTCAGGTGCTGCACGTCTTGATGGTATGGTGTGGTATATGGGGTACAAAGATAGTGGGGCCATTCGTCATCAATGGAAACCTCAAGGCCACTGGATGCGAATTTGCTACATGATGATGTGTTTTCCTCTTTATGCACTGAAGCTGGAACGTTCCCTGAGTTTTTCCAGCAAGACGGTGTACCACCACATTATGGGTGTCAGGTCCGAGCATTCCTAGATGAACAGTTTCCTGGAAAGTGGATTGGTCGTCGTGGGCCAATTGAATGGCCCCCAAGGTCTCCCGATCTGACCCCCTTAGACTTTTATCTTTGGGGTCATCTGAAGGCAACTGTCTATGCTGTGAAGATACAAGATGTGCAGCACCTGAAACTACGGATACTGGAAGCCTAGCATTTCTCCTGCGGTGTTGCTATCAGTGTGATAGCTCATACTCATGAAAGAATAAAGTTACGTTAAAACCAAGCACACCATTGTTTTTCTAGTAAAATTCCCAATAAGTTTGATGTGTCACATGACCCTCTTCCCATTGAAAAAACAAAAGTTGGATCCAAAATGTCCGACTTCAAAATGGCCGCCATGGTCACCATCTTGAACCCCCCCCCCCCCCCCCCATATTCTAATGTGCCACAAACAGGAAGTTAATATCACCAACCCTTCCCAGTTTTTGTAAGGTGTATCCATATAAAATGCCCACCCTGTACATTTAACAGACAGAAAGTCATCTTGTCTGTCCCTATAACGACACGAATACACGGACACACCTCATCGTTACTGACTTTCTAACGAGTAAATAAGTTTATACTATACTCAAACTAAAGCTGAGAATTTGCAGCTGAAATGTAGCCAGTGCTTTTCACGTTAAACCCCATGTGCTGGAGCTCAGAGCCAAGAAACCGAACCGTCTCTAAGGCCATATCTCTCCCGATGGCACTCTCTGTGCCTGCAGTTACCTGTCTCCACTCTGGACCCCCATGGGAATGCAGTAGTTGAGCTCTAGTCTGGCGATGTTCCCCAGTCGAAGTATGATGCCTGCTCCGTAGGACCAGCGAATGCACTCCGCCAGCTTCTGCAAGTGTGCGCGGGGTCCCTCTCCTGATTAAAACAAGCCACGAAGTCAGAGTGAGGATAAGCATGGACCACTACCTTTTTTGCACAGTGCAAGTAATGCAACATCATCTGAAAGCTCAACACCCCAGAGGAGAGCGCCGACTGACCAGGTCCGTCACACGCACACCCTGCTGTCAGCAGCTTCCCAAACACCCAGAGAGAGACAGGCCAACTGTTAGGACTCTCAGGGCCAATGCTAGACCAGTTAGCGGTGGGCAGTGAGGGTGGAAGAGTGGGCTGACACTTATGTGATACAGAGCAACGGAGGCTAGACCGAGACACTGACCATAGTCAAGGTTGCAGAGGTTTCCAGCGTTAAGGAAGAAGTGTGTTCTAAAGAGGTCAGCAAGCCCACCCCGTGTGGACCGGAAGGGAAGGGGGGTGTACAGGTGAAGACCACTGGCCCAGTAGGCCTCTCCACCGAGGAAGTCGCCTGATGAGGTAAAAACACAGGGTATACACAGATTTAAACTGAGCAGCCACCCCACACCTGGACGAGACATTAGAAAGAGCAAACATCACAGTTATCAATAGCCGTTATTGATTCCAGGATTGATTCCGAGTGAACACCTCACGCTAGTTCCAAAAGCTTAGGAACTGACCTTCATTCTGAGGGCCAATGCTGTACATCCCAAACCCTCTCACGCTGGTTGGACCACCCAAGTAAAACCTGAGAGAAAGAAAACAAACACAGCCCTGAATCACACACTGGTGCATGAATAAGTATCGCTCATGTCTCCTGAACCACTAGAGGTTTGATCTACGACATCCTACAGCTCCGGACCCACATGCAGCAGCAGAAGTGGCACCTTAAACGAGAGAGTAGGGGGAACGTATACTAAGCAGTTATTGAAGTTGGTGCTGGAAGTGTAAGGGCCACATTGTGGTGCTCAACTATCAGAGGTCTTAATCTGGTGGCGGATCTGTGTATTTGGGAAGCTGTATGTATATGTACCTGTCAGCAATCGAGATGGGTCTCCCACCGACGGGAAACATCATTCCTCCCCACAGGGACGCGGAGAGCACCTGAAAGACACATGGATCACTAAAGCTGAGGACAGACTTCCTAACAGCACTGACCATGATCCAACATGGCTCATTAGATATCAGTGTGATACTCACAGAGCCCCAGAGGAAAGGTCGGTTCAGCTGCAGCTCCAAGTCCTCCTTCAGAAAGCTGGCGTCGCCCCCCGTGTAACCGGCCAGCTCCTGCATCAACAACACGGCACACAGCTCAAAAACACTGACGGACAGACTGACACATCTCAAAGCGACCGGTATCAACAAGCAGAACTTCTAAACAGAGAAGTGAAGCCCCTCGCTATCCTCACACACCTGGTTGATACGCAGTAAGGCACCTTTTCTGGGAAGGATGCTGGAGTTCCTGGTGTCTAGAACCATAGTGTGCTGGAATGAAAAAAAAAAAGAGAGATCTATCAGAGACAAAGCCCCCTGTAAACACTTTCTCTGTTCAGAATTACAGATGTAGGATTATTGCCAGTGTAAAGCCACCCAAAGCCTTAAAACTAGCTCTAGGTGGCGCTGTTTGTGCCAAAGTTTCAGTTCCAACAACCATTCATTCATTTATTCATTCATTCATTCATTGTCTGTAACCCTTATCCAATTCAGGGTCGCGGTGGGTCCAGAGCCTACCTGGAATCATTGGGCGCAAGGCAGGAATACACCCTGGAGGGGGCGCCAGTCCTTCACGGGGCAACACAAACACACACACACATACACACACCTACGGACACTTTTTGAGTCACCAATCCACCTACCAACGTGTGTTTTTGGACTGTGGGAGGAAACCGGAGCAGTTCCAACAACCGTCACAACACAGTTTAATACACACTGCAGGTCATTGTTTAATTAACATTTAAAAAACAATCAACAGAGTAATATTCATAAAAATTATTATACATTGTAACTCTAATGTGCTCAGTTTTTACGTTATATTTCTCTTTACATTACAGAGCGGTTCAGAAATACACAGATATATCAGCACAAACACAAATAAGTGCTGGATCCTACTGCATCTATATAAAGAGAAAACTGGGCTCTGTGTGATATTGTGTGTGTGTGTGTGTGGCTGGTGGAATCCTGTGCCCTGAGTGATCACCAATAACCACCAGGCCTTTACTCAACTCTGCTTAGGACGAAAAAGAAGTGCCCGAGGTGTCATATTCGAGGATGCTGATTGGCTAAATTTAGGTTTCTAGGTGCTGAGCGAAGGTTTCTGATTGGCCGTGCTTTTGCCATCACTCTGCACTAGAAAGAAACTAGAAATTGCCCAGTTTCATCCGAAATGAAAAGGAAGATCCTTTAACACAATGTATTTTACATTTGTAACTTACTCATACGTACAATTAACAATTATACATTCATTCATTCATTATCTGTAACCCTTATTCGATTCAGGGTCACGGTGGGTCCAGAGCCTACCTGGAATCATTGGGCGCAAGGCGGGAATACACCCTGGAGGGGGCGCCAGTCCTTCACAGGGCAACACACACTCACACATTCACTCACACACTCACACCTACAGACACTTTTGAGTCTCCAATCCACCAAGCAACATGTGTTTTTGGACTGTGGGAGGAAACCGAAGCACCCGGAGGAAACCCACGCAGACACAGGGAGAACACACCACACACCTCACAGACAGTCACCCGGAGGAAACACACGCAGACACAGGGAGAACACACCACACTCCTCACAGACAGTCACCCGGAGGAAACCCACGCAGACACAGAGAGAACACACCACACTCCTCACAGACAGTCACCCGGAGGAAACCCACGCAGACACAGGGAGAACACACCACACTCCTCACAGACAGTCACCCGGAGGAAACCCACGCAGACACAGGGAGAACACACCACACTCCTCACAGACAGTCACCCGGAGGAAACCCACGCAGACACAGGGAGAACACACCACACTCCTCACAGACAGTCACCCGGAGGAAACCCACGCAGACACAGGGAGAACACACTACACTCCTCACAGACAGTCACCCGGAGCGGGAATTGAACCCACAACCTCCAGGACTCTGAAGCTGTGTGACTGCGACACCTACCTGCTGCGCCACCGTGCGCCAACAATTATACAACAATGTTTAATATATAAAAAAATATACACACACATTTCCACCAGGGAGGTGGCCTTCATTCTCTACAAACAAATTTCTGAACATGTAAATAGTCCCAACTCTATCTCCACCCACCCCCTCCTCTTCTAACCTGCAGCTAGAAAGCCCCACTCCTGGGATTGGTCCCTTAGCTGTGTGAGGTATGAAACCCTGGCTGTTTCTAAGTGTGTGTTCGTATGTTCTCACGTTATGTTCCACTACACAAACGCCACGAAGGGTTAAATTACCCATCAGTTTGTGACTCCCCAACGAGAACGACCTGAAAACCCACCCAGGCATCGCGAGGTGCCTTCAGAAGGACGTCATTCTTTTTGTCCTTGGTTTTGAGAAGCTCCTTTTTGTCTGAATCCATTCGTTTAAGGCATTTTACAATGGTCACGTTTATAGTTATGTTTTAAAGAAGCGGTAACTTACCGAGAGGGCGGATTTGAGCGTGTGTCCACTCTCTTCTCGCACGGTGAAGGACGCGCTGCGCGCCAGACAGCCCAGCTCCCTCCACACTCCCTCCCACTTCAGCGTGTGATTGGTCATCCACAGAGGGAACTGAGAAAGAAGAGGACAACTTGTGAGTAGACCACAGAACCCATGCTCTGCCACCGCTGCTGTGTCTGAGACGTGCTTACGTTGAGCTCTGTGGACACGCCGCGGTCGGTCTCCTTCAGCGAACTCCAGGGAAACTGCCCGGTCACTTTGTACAAGTTCAGAGTGAAACTGAATAAAAAACAAAAATGGGGCGTTGGGTTTGGGACGAGGGCATTTCAACACGTCAAGAGGCATGGTATACGTTCTGATTCTGGGTAACACCTGGGGCGACTCCCATTCCCCACTTCACCCTCCCCCTCTGTTTGCCTAGGGGTGGGGTTTCGGTTCTTGTTGGGATAGAGGGGTAGGGTGAAGTGTTAAAGCGGCATGGCCCTTCAGACAGAGATTTCTCAGAGTCATGCTCCAAACTGAGGGTTATGAATCACCGGCAAAACGCTGCGCAGCGCCAAAAGAACCCCACATCTTCAAACAACCAAGTATCTTCTTCTATTTGACTTTTTATCCTTTACATCAGCACAAACCAAACACATCACTAGTAGCAGCTGATGTCCCAGATCTCACATAATTGAGGCTACTGCGACATTTAATGTGGAATCTGCAGATTAAGAATCTGAACTGAGCTCCATACCACAGACGAGTGAGAGTAACTACAGTCCAGCCGCTCCTCTGATATCACTGCAGACTGGTGCAGAGCTGCTACAGCGCAGCGCTAGTCGCCTGGGAATGAAGCGCCGCTCTGTTTTATTTGTGTTCTGATGACGTATCAGGGTCTTAAACCAGTGCACTATGTAACTCAGCTCTAAGGGGCGAGAGCACACTCCAAAACAAAGGGTAGGGAGAGGAATTAGGACTGGGATTCACCCTTTTTTTCAAGGAAAACTTTAGACTACACACTTTAACATATGTGAGATATTACAGCCCACTCCAAATCCTCCCAAAGGTCATGGACAGTTGATACCCCTCTATCTCACACTGGGCATTGAGCACGGTGCTCTCAGACTCATGCCCAGCTGCTCCACAGCATCCCATTTGATTATATTTGATGCTTCTCTGTGGAGACTTTACAAGTGCTGTGCACAGAGCCTAAAGGCTGACGTCTCTCGTTTACTAATCAGGGTCATACAGTGTGTCTGCTGGCATCATACTTGCGTTCGTAGTAGCCTGGCTGTGGTTTAAAGAAGGACAGGCCGTATGAGGTCTCCTTCGTCCCGTAAGAGAACTGGAACGTGAT
The DNA here is from genome assembly GCF_029633855.1 of Hoplias malabaricus. Classification (NCBI taxonomy): domain Eukaryota; kingdom Metazoa; phylum Chordata; class Actinopteri; order Characiformes; family Erythrinidae; genus Hoplias; species Hoplias malabaricus. Next base: position 70,821,919 of record NC_089803.1, on the reverse strand, counting down.
CTTCTCCCCACGGCCGAACATGTTGGGGAGCTTGATGCCGAGCACCTGCGAGGAGCCGTGTGTTAGTGCAGTCTCTGAAACTGAGTGCGGAGTTTTAGATGCACAGTGTTTATGTAAAACAATTAAAGAGTGCCTCTCACCATGCTGCCCTCATTGTTTCCGACCAAGGTGTTATAACTGCCAGTCACCCTCTTCAGCTCTGTCACCTCAAACGTCACATCCAGACCATTCGGCAGGGCGTTCTCTCCTAACGGTCAGAAGATTTAGAGTGGAAATATGAAAATAAACTTCAAAGCATGTGCACAGTCATGTGGTGAGCCCACCAACCCACACACTGTGAAACACGACCCCCCCAGTCAGTTTTCTGTGCGCTGAGTCAGAAAACACGGGGTAAAACGAGTCGTTCTGATTCCGCTCTGCTTCTGACGTCAAGTGCAGAGGCCCCGCCCCCTCGTCTGAGTCTGTCCAATCACAGCGCTGGACCCGTGTTTATGTGAGAGCGCAAAGACGAGGTTAAACTCAGCAAAACAGATACAACGAGCGCGGAGAAATAAGAGCACTGAGAAGAAAGAGAACAGAGTGAAAACGGCTAAAAACCAGAGCTTCTGCTCCTCGCTCCTCACTGCTGTGCGCTCGGGGTCGGGGTGAACAGAGAGCGGCTCATTATCATTTAAAGGAACAGGTGCTGAAAGCGGGCGTTCTGAACAGGGGCTGTTTACACAGGGGGAGAACACTGCTGTGGGGCTCGGGGGGTTTGGACCAAAGCAGGTCACAGACATTTCATTAAGAAACAGAAGTGTGTTCCACTGTGGAGGAGAGGGGGAATATGTGATTTTAAGAGTTACACTACATTACTATGAGTTGGACTAGATCAGCAAATGCTGATAATCAGAAGCAGTGTTTACGACCAACAATGTTGCACCGTTTCCCCCTGTTCCTCAGCGCTCAGGACCCCCACAGAGCAGGTGTGATGTGGTGGTGGATCATTCTCAGCGCTGCAGTGACACTGACGTGGTGGTGGTGTGTTAGTGTGTGTTGTGCTGGTGTAGAGTGGATCAGACACAGCAGTGCTGCTGGAGTTTTTAAACCCTGTGTTCACTCCCAAATAATACACAAGTAAAACCAGCGTAAAATCTGCACCTTCTGAGATGTCAATAAGGACCTCCACTTCTTTGAAGATTCCCAAGCGCAGCAACTTCTGTCTGGCCTCATGGGATTTCTTCATCACCTGCACAGCAAACCAAAACCACACTCATTTTCAGACCAACACCTTCTGGAGTAAACATCTCCTTCAGCAAACTCACATCAACAAGGTTCTTGGCGTTGAAGACATCCGAGATCTCGTAGCCCAAATAATCCTCTTTAGTTCGTCCTAAGCCTTCGATGCTGACGTGCTGGACAACCACCTGGAGGAGAGGGGCAATCAGAGGTTAGAAAACAAAACAGCCCAGAACAGAGATCCCTCGGAGGGGCCCAGGAGGAGTGGGCACACACCTCGGCCTGTCACGCTAATTCACTCATTCATTATCTGTAACCGCTTATCCAATTCAGGGTCGCGGTGTGTCCAGAGCCTACCTGGAATCATTGGGCGCAAGGCGAGGGATACACCCTGGAGGGGGCGCCAGTCCTTCACAGAGTAACACAGACACACACACACACACTCACACCTACGGACATTTTGGAGTCACCAATACACCTACCAACGTGTGTTTTTGGAGCGTGGGAGGAAACCGGAGCACCCGGAGGAAACCCACGCAGACACAGGGAGAACACACCACACTCCTCACAGACAGTCACCCGGAGGAAACCCACGCAGACACAGGGAGAACACACCACACTTCTCACAGACAGTCACCCGGAGGAAACCCACACAGACACAGAGAGAACACACCACACTCCTCACAGACAGTCACCCGGAGGAAACCCACACAGACACAGAGAGAACACACCACACTCCTCACAGACAGTCACTCGGAGGAAACCCACACAGACACAGAGAGAACACACCACACTCCTCACAGACAGTGAGCTGCGCCACCGTGCCGCCCCTCACGCTAATTACATTATTGAATTTATGTACAATATATGAACATTTCCTCTAACAACAGTCCTGTGTTTAGGCCACGCAGCTTTACAGCAAACTAGCACTGCCACAGATATCGTTTCCATCAGTCCTCTGAATAATCCACAAGCACCGTGTTTCTACAAAATACGCTACATCCACGTGTTCAAGAAAAGACCTTCCTGCAGGTGCTAGAGGTTTGACTCATGGGTAATTATGGGGTGTTTTACGTGTTTCTCCTGAACGTGTATGTGCTGCAATCTGAGTAACTTCACTTGGGCTTTAATGGATGATTCATGAACATTTATCATTCATTCATTTCGGTTCTAGGTCACGATAGGTCCAGAGTCTACACAGGAACAGTGGACAGAGCAACACACACTCACCCAGACACTCACACATTACACCTACCAATGAAAAGAGGGGTGTTTCTGAAAGAGACTAAAGCCCTGTTCGGACGGGATTGGTTGTTTACGTGGGGAGCTGGGGTAATGTAGACGTCAGTAATGTTTACGTTATGGATCAGACACAGCAGAGATACTGGAGCTATCCAGTATGTCCTTTATAACAGATAATGGGTGAGAAGGTGGCAAATCACTTTATCAATCCTTCACACAGTGATTATAACTGATATTATAAAGCGTTTAACGGTAACGACACATGTTCATAACAAGTGTGGAAGCTACTAGTGTTGACAAAACATACCCACAGGTGGTTTTGTGGATTTGAGCGGGGTGTGCTTTACTTAAACTGTATATTTCATCAGTAAACGCCTCCTTCAGTTTCTCCATTCTCAAGAAAACCAGCGAAGAACTCCGCTTCTCCAGGAAATTACGCAATATTCCCCCACACTTCTATTCGGACAGGATTAATAACCTGGGGTCATATTTACTGCTCGTTTTACAGGAGGTAAAAGGCTCGGGAATCTTTCCTGAAATGGGAACGCGCACTCTGGACCTCCACCTCCACATGTAAAACTAATCCCGTCTGAATAGGCTTTAACCCTATTTACGCTGCATTCATGTTCCCTGTGGAAGTGACATAATGTATTTATTAATCAGAGTATCTCTGTGATTTTAGTCCCGTCCGAATACACCAATTCGGTCATTTTTTCCGTTTCAGTTTCCAGAGCCATAAAAATAACCCCAGGTTTTTATTAACCTCGTGCGAATCGACGTGTGGGTGACAGTTCCATCACATCGTGTGGTGAAGGAGTTTTATGAAGAACGCTGGAGGAGGCATATTTCAGACCTGTGGCTCCCCCAAGTGTAATTCACTCTTGATTTCAGTGAGGAAGGGGAGGGAAAGGTGGTAGTTTCCTACCATCCTCCAAACGTTCATAGTGCTGTTTCTGCGGTGCTGAGTCCTGAGTAGCAACAACAGAGGCTCTGTTCTCCTTGTTACAGCGCAGAGGAACATAACAATGATTTTGAAGCTGGAAGTTGAAGGTAGAAATATTATGTAGCGTTCCTTTAAACTATCCAGGCTTTTTTAATTATTATTATTAAATGCACAGGGGGATGTTTCTCTTAACTCTGATGTACCTCTGTAGAGTCTAGAAACACCACAGTGCAACTCACATCTTTATTTTCCAGGACCTCTTTCTTAGTGTTTTGCCCCGCCTCCACGACCTCCAAGTCGTCTGGGTTGACGCCCAGGTCGCGCCCGTGCATCGGGAGAGGGTCCATACCCTGCGGACACATCAGCATCACAAACACACGATGTTACAGCGGTCAGTCTCCTAATGCTCACAGCTATATGACACAGGGGAACGAGCACACAGGACGTTAGAGAGGTCAAGAGAAGAGGACATGTCCACCCGGATTCTCTCGACCTCTACGCGGTGTATTTACCGTGGCGTGCACCGTGCCCATGCCCCCGGTCCTCTCTCCCTCTCTCCGCGGTCTCGGTGAAGGGCGCTGGCTGGAGGGGGCTCTCCTGGAGGCTGCTGCGCTTCTTCTCACTCAACACCGAGCCTTAGGAGACGCCATGACACGCCAACCTCGCCGCAGCTCTGCGCTCTGATTGGTCAGAACGGCGCCGTGGCGTAAACAAGTAGGCGGCACCTGAGTCGGCTCCTTTTCAGTCAATCGGCTCAGAGTCGGCTCATTCCTTCCGTAATGTTAAAGCAACCTCACACTCACTCCACTGGCCACAGAGGAGCACTTTGTAGTTCTACAGTTACAGAGTGGGGTACACGTGTTGCTCTGCATACTTTGTCTGTATGCAGGACAACAGCAGAGGTTTTTAACCCCTCAGTGTCACTGCTGGAGTGAGAGTAGTCCACTAATCCAACAATGTCCTGTGCAGCGACAGATGAGCTACTGTCTCTGACTCTACATCTACAAGGTGGACCAACGAGGGAGGAGTGTCTCACAGAGTGGACAGAGAGTGGACACAGGGTTTACAGTAGTCTGTAGATACTACTGAACCCAGCACGTCTCTGTTTCGCCCCTTAGAGCCTGCTGATCACACACATCAGAACCAACCATCCTTCATTTTCATCCCTCTGTTTACCTGTAGGTCTCCAGATTACCTGGAAATTGCACATCCCAGATAAAACGCCCACTTCTGGCAGAAGCATGCGGGGTCCATGTGGGTGTTGGCCGACTGCATGTGAAGTCAAGTCGAGTCAAATTTATTTGTAAAGTGCTTTTTACAACCTGATGGTGCCACAAAGCAACTTCACAGAAGCTGAGAATTAAATATAAATGTAAATGAATATCCCCAGGCGACAGTGGCAGGAAAATCTCCCTCGGAGCTGGAGAAGAAACATTGGATGGAACCAAGTCTCACAGGGAATCATCCTCCTCTCTGTGAGGTCAAACACATTATAAACATTCATTCATTCATTCATTCATTGTCTGTAACCCTTATCCAGTTCAGGGTTGGGTGAGTCCAGAGCCTACCTGGAATCATTGGGCGCAAGGCGAGGGATACACCCTGGAGGGGGCGCCAGTCCTTTATAGCACAACACACCACACAGACAGTCACCCGGAGGAAACCCACGCAGACACAGAGAGAACACACCACACTCCTCACAGACAGTCACCCGGAGGAAACCCACGCAGACACAGAGAGAACACACCACACTCCTCACAGACAGTCACCCGGAGGAAACCCACGCAGACACAGAGAGAACACACCACACTCCTCACAGACAGTCACCCGGAGGAAACCCACGCAGACACAGAGAGAACACACCACACTCCTCACAGACAGTCACCCGGAGGAAACCCACGCAGACACAGGGAGAACACACCACACTCCTCACAGACAGTCACCCGGAGGAAACCCACGCAGACACAGGGAGAACACACCACACTCCTCACAGACAGTCACCCGGAGGAAACCCACGCAGACACAGGGAGAACACACCACACTCCTCACAGACAGTCACCCGGAGGAAACCCACGCAGACACAGGGAGAACACACCACACTCCTCACAGACAGTCACCCGGAGGAAACCCACGCAGACACAGGGAGAACACACCACACTCCTCACAGACAGTCACCCGGAGGAAACCCACGCAGACACAGGGAGAACACACCACACTCCTCACAGACAGTCACCCGGAGGAAACCCACGCAGACACAGGGAGAACACACCACACTCCTCACAGACAGTCACCCGGAGGAAACCCACGCAGACACAGAGAGAACACACCACACTCCTCACAGACAGTCACCCGGAGGAAACCCACGCAGACACAGGGAGAACACACCACACTCCTCACAGACAGTCACCCGGAGGAAACCCACGCAGACACAGGGAGAACACACCACACTCCTCACAGACAGTCACCCGGAGGAAACCCACGCAGACACAGGGAGAACACACCACACTCCTCACAGACAGTCACCCGGAGGAAACCCACGCAGACACAGAGAGAACACACCACACTCCTCACAGACAGTCACCCGGAGGAAACCCACGCAGACACAGGGAGAACACACCACACTCCTCACAGACAGTCACCCGGAGGAAACCCACGCAGACACAGGGAGAACACACCACACTCCTCACAGACAGTCACCCGGAGGAAACCCACGCAGACACAGGGAGAACACACCACACTCCTCACAGACAGTCACCCGGAGGAAACCCACGCAGACACAGGGAGAACACACCACACTCCTCACAGACAGTCACCCGGAGGAAACCCACGCAGACACAGAGAGAACACACCACACTCCTCACAGACAGTCACCCGGAGCGTGAATCGAACCCACAACCTCCAGGTCCCTGGAGCTGTGTGACTGCGACACCTACCTGCTGCACCACCGTGCCGCCCCCATTGAATCATTTTACTATTTTTATGTATTTCCTTTTTACTGCAATATTTTAATCGTTTTATTGGACTTTAATGATTTTTATTCATGCTTTTAATTGAACTGTTTCTTCTGTAAATCTTTTTGAATTGCTTTTGAATGAAAGGTGCTCTATAAATAAACTTGCCTTGCCTCCACTGCCTGCGATGTTTACGCTCGGCCTGCAAATGGCGCTGTGCTCCTTCTTTTGACTCAAATGCATCTTAGGACGGGAAACTCGCAGACAGACGCACTCACGAACCCCAGTACAGCTCAGTTGTGTTATAAGAATACTCAGAATTATTATTATTATTTATTAATATTATTATTATTATTTTGTATTCATTTGAACATTACTGTGATTTACACTTGTGTGACTAGACCCCATCTGGAGACCACCTAGAGAGTGTGTAGTGAGACCACAGTCTTAGTCTTATTCTTAAAAAGACTTTAATAGAGGAAGATTGTGCTGAAACAATATTTAATCGTGCCATAAGTGGATGGACACTTCACTCTAATTCAGTTCCTGACAGCAGCCTGGACGCCCCTGCCTCCCTCTCTCTCTCTCTCTCTCTCTCTCTCTCTCTCTCTAACGTGTGCAAGCCAATGAGCAGTCGTGGTGCGGCTCAGCTGTGTGCTCTCTGCGTGCTCCTCCGCCAGCACCACACTGGAGCCTCTTATCAAAGAAACACACAAGTCCCACTCCGCTCCCTCACACCTCTCCTCTCCTCTCGCCATGGGCAGGGCGCGCTTCACCGGCCACCTCTGTTTGCTCTTCGTCCTCACCCACGTCCCCCGTGCACTGGGAAACATAGGAGCAGCAGGTAAGCCCTCCTTTATCTCTAACCTCCTTATTTCACTCTACTAAAAGTTTTCACGCCATCTCTGGGGTCCTGGAGGTGGCCTGGGGTTGGCTCTCGTTTAGGGACATTATCCGTCTGTGGTCAGTGAATTTGTGTGTGTCTCCTCTCAGAGCCGGGGGAGGAGTGAGCTCAGGTCAGGTTTGTTGGGAGTCTTGTTGTAGTTGACCGGTGAACGTGGTTGTGCTTTATGATCTCTGAGATACTGGGACGGAGATGATGTGGGGGGGCAGCGAGAGTCTGCGGGCAGCTTTGGTTGAAGATGGTTGGTTGATTTATTGTGTAAAATTGAGTGGTGCATCACAAGCCCATTCTCCTCAGTGTTGTATTAAGAGGTATATCACAAGCCCCGCCTCTCTGGTGTTGTATTGACGGTTATATCACAAGCCCCACCTCCTTGGTGTTGTACTGGGTAGTATATCACCAGCTCCGCATCTCTGGTGAGTTACTGTCTGGTATATCACAAGCTCCGCTCCCTGGTGTTGTTCTATTTGGAATAGCCCATAGTCCTCATAGCTGGGATGCATCAGGAGTTTGAGTGGGAAGAACAGGTGTACTGTTTAGGGCTGGGGTGGACCTGGATCCCTCAGTGATGGGAAGGGTGTGTAATGCCCCCAGTATATCCCACTCACCCTGTGCGTCCCTGTGATTACGCTCTGTAACTGTGGGATGTTTTTCTGGTTAGATAAGGCCAAAATAATTCATTTTGAAGGTTGGATAGATCAGGTGTAAAAGGTATGAATAAACATCAACAGAAAGAGGAAGCCTGGTGTTAGCAGTGTTTTATCAGTCAGATGCTTCTCTGGAGGTGGTAAAAGGCAAATGGATCATGGTGGTTTTATTCGGGTGGACGAGGCGGCTTGACCAGGTTGAGGCTGAGAGGAGACTGCAGATGGAGCAATTAGAGTGAGCAGGGCTGGAAACATGCTTTAATTGTTATTGCACATAACAAAATTGTGCTTTTGTATTTAACCCATCTTTGGAAGTAAACACACACACACACGCTTTCTATTAGGGGCAGCAGGCACAGGAGCAGTTGGGAGTTTGGAGCTGTCTGTGAGGAGTGTGGTGTGTTCTCCCTGTGTCTGCGTGGGTTTCCTCCGGGTGACTGTCTGTGAGGAGTGTGGTGTGTTCTCTCTGTGTCCGTGTGGGTTTCCTCCGGGTGACTGTCTGTGGGGAGTGTGGTGTGTTCTCTCTGTGTCTGCGTGGGTTTCCTCCGGGTGACTGTCTGTGAGGAGTGTGGTGTGTTCTCCCTGTGTTCGTGTGGGTTTCCGCCAGGTGACTGTCTGTGAGGAGTGTGGTGTGTTCTCCCTGTGTCTGCGTGGGTTTCCTCTGGGTGCTCTGGTTTCCTCCCACACTCCAAAAACACATGTTGGTAGGTGGATTGGAGACTCAAACGTGTCCGAAGTGTGAATGTGTGAGTGTGTGTCGCCCTGTGAAGGACTTGCGCCCCCTCCAGGGTGTGTCCTGCTTTGTGCCCAGTGATTCCGGGACCCACCGCGACCCTGAACTGGATAAGGGCTACAGACAATGAGTGAATGAATGCTGTGTAGTATTAAATGTGACAAATTTTATCTTATTTAACAAAATAATAATCTAAAAATGAAGCAGTGAGTAAACGGTGAGTGAAGAGTTTATTGGGCGCTGCGTTCGTTCTGAGCTCCATCAGAAAAAAGCTGCAGAAGACTATGATGGGTTTGTTCTGTTCTTGGGGCTTAGACTGTTTAAGATGGGGATTTCCATGTTAGTGAAGGGCAACATAGTGCATTATGTGCTACGTTCATGTTTAGTTTTGTCTTTTCATACAATGAGAGTTGTCATTTTAAATTTTACACAACAATGACCAGAAAAAGACAAAAGTACAGGAGAATGTTTGAATTTTGAACTTCAGTTATACGTTGCACAGAAATGCTTTAAACCTATTCGAACACCTAATTATATAAAAAAATAAGTACAGTGTGGTGAAATATTAATGCTGCTGTGTCTTATTAACTGTTCTGTAAAGAGCTGTAACCACAGTGTGGTCAGTGAGCTCGACCCCTGGCAGAAGTGTGTGTTGTGTGTTTCTGAACACATCTGGTTTCCATGAGAAGAAGCAGCAGATGTTGATCTGTGGACACCAGCGGAATATGAGACATAACCCTCATAGCGAACCATGAAACAATGGCGGAGTTCTTTCATGTGATGGGGTAAACCTGGGTGGGGCGAGCAGTGTGTGTCGGTCCTGCCACACACACTCTCTCTAGTATTAACGCAGCAGTAGCCAAAGCCAGCACAGGACACCTGTACCAGTCTCCAGTCGTAGCTGAGAGGGCAGGGCTTGTCTGAAGACGAGTGGACGAGGAACCCGCAGTCGACCCGGCGCCTTGTTATCGACCCTCTCTCACCCGGGTTCACACATAGTCCCCTTTGGGTGCTTTCGTCACAAATTGCCGGCTCCAGGAGCAGAACATCAATACTTTGACGGATCAATGAAACGGAGCGTTTGTCCTTCTTTAAACCCTTCATTACTTTGGGCTCTGTGGGTTTAGGGTTGAGGATTAGAGGAGTGGACGAGGATGGGGGGAGGCCGAGGACAGAAGCCCACCTCTCACATGAAGGAGAACACTGATGTTCCTCACAGAGCCCCAGCTGTTAAACTGTTGCCCAGTGCCCAGTCTGTTGAAGTACATTTCATTTCTAGATTAGATTAGATTTGGGGTAGGGGCAGTGCTGTCTCCTCCCTCAACATCCATGCTTAAAGGGCCCTTGACTGAGGCACCTTACACCCAAATGCTCCTTGTGTGCTTCCTGCTACTCTGGGGGTGTATGTGCTCACTGTCCCTAGTGCATTAGAGTGTGTGTTTGTGTGTTTGGAAAATGTCATGGCTAATTTAATTTAATTTAATCTAGTCTTCACATTTTCACCAATTTCCTCGATTTTTTTTATTTTCTCAATTTTCAATTACATTCAGTTAATTATTTCCCAGATTTCTAAAAATATTTAAATGTTTCTCCACCACTATTCGTCCTCTCCATGAGTGAATATCTCCCCTCAGCATGGGGAGGATTCGGGGTTGCTTCCCCCGAATCACGCGAGGCCGACCCACTAATTGTTTTCAAACTGCAGTTAATGCAACGCCCCTGAGGAGGAGAATGCAAACAACCCAGATCTGTCACATCAGCTGGGGCAGGAAAGGCAAGCCCACCCACTCCTCCACAAAAAGTGAGGATATAGTGCTCGGTAAGACTCCCAGGCCTGGACATCTGAGGCATCACCTGGGACGGAACCAGCAACATCTCCATGGGATGGGGCTCAATGCAGACCACTGGGAGCCCTGTTTGCTCAACCCCAATCGTGCCATGGAGGGTCTTGTTAATGGTTATAGACCCTGGGAACACAGATGAGATTCTAGATTGGCCTGTGGAACGGTCACTATTCTTCCCTCTCCATTTTCAGAGGAGAGATAAATGCTTGTTAAAGATCTTCTCAGCTGCTGCCAGAAATCCCTAACGAGAAAATGGACCAGACCCCCTTAAAAACAACAACAGGCTGAGACTCGCACAGATCAAAAGCATGGAAAAGATGACTTCTGCTCTGAGGGAGCACAATGGAAATGGCAAAGAATAATAGGAAAAAGTGGATTATGCAAACGCTCTGACACATACACACATCAGCCAAAACATTAAAGCCAACTCCCTGTTTCTCCACTCAGTGTCCGTTCCCTCAGCTCCACAATTACACACTGTAGCTCTGTTGCTCTGCATACTTTGTTAGCCCACTTTCACCCTGTTCAGGACCCACACAGAGCAGGTGTGATGTGGTGGTGGATCATTCTCAGCGCTGCACTGACACTGACGTGGTGGTGGTGTGTTAGTGTGTGTTGTGCTGGTGTAGAGTGGATCAGACACAGCAGTGCTGCTGGAGTTTTTAAACCCCTCAGTGTCTGGACCGAGAACAGTCCACCGACCAAAAACATCCAGCCGACAGCGTCCTGTGTCACTGATGAAGGACTAGAGGACGAGCGACACACACTGTGCAGCGACAGATGAGCTACTGTCTCTGACTCTACATCTACAAGGTGGACCAACGAGGGAGGAGTGTCTGACAGAGTGGACAGAGAGTGGACACCGGGTTTAAAAACTCCAGCAGCACTGCTGTGTCTGATCCACTCTACACCAGCACAACACACACTAACACACCACCACCACCACGTCATACCTTCTTGCATAGGGTCACTGTCTGTGAGGAGTGAGGTGTGTTCTCCCTGTGTCTGCACAGGTTTCCTCCAGGTGCCTCAGGAGAAGACTCGCTAATGTCTCACAGATTATAAAGTGGTTGTGGGTCTTGAAAATGTTCACAGTCTTTCAGCTGCACCTGTGGCGGGTGTTTCAGATCCAGAATGTGGACTAATCCTACATTAGTGAAACACTGTGAGATAGTTCACTAGCAATGAATAATTGTGTCTTCTGTGTCATTGCCTTTCCCAGATGCAGATGAGTGCTCCGAGGCCACAGACGACTGCCACATCGATGCTCTGTGCCAGAACACTCCAAAGTCTTTCAAATGCATCTGTAAAGCTGGCTACAAGGGAGATGGCAAGCATTGTGAAGGTGGGTGCTCTCTCTCTCTCTCTCTCTCTCTCTCTCTCTCTCTCTCTCTCTCTCTCTTTCTTTCTTTCTCTCTTTCTCTCTCTCACTCTTTCTTTCTTTCTTTCTCTCTCACTTCTTTCTCTCTCTCTCTTTCTTTTTCTCTTTCTTTCTCTCTCCTCTCTCTCTCTCTCTCTCTTTCTTTTTCTCTTTCTTTCTCTCTCCTCTCTCTCTCTCTCTCTCTCTCTCTCTTTCTTTCTCTCTCCTCTCTCTCTCTCTCTCTCTCTTTCTTTCTCTCTCCTCTCTCTCTCTCTCTCTCTCTTTCTTTTTCTCTTTCTTTCTCTCTCCTCTCTCTCTCTCTCTCTTTCTTTTTCTCTTTCTTTCTCTCTCCTCTCTCTCTCTCTCTCTCTCTTTTTCTCTTTCTCTCTCTCTCTCTCTCTCTCTCTCTCTCTCTCTCTCTCTCCTTTCTCTCTCTCTCTCTCTCTCTCTCTTTTTTCTCTTTCTTTCTCTCTCTCTCTCTCTCTCTCTCTCTCTCTCTCTCTCTCTCGCTCTCTTTCTTTCCCTCTCTCTCTCTCTCTGGGCAGGTCATACAGCTGTTCCTCAGCCCCTGCTGTGGGTTTTAATTAGTGCGGAGGAAGTGGAGTGTGGAAGGTGTGAGGTGCAGCCATAGTGTTCACACCTCCAGCTCCTTTTCTGCCTGAGAGCACAGCACAGCTGGGCCTAGCACACACACACACACACACACATACACACATATACATATATGTATATGTGTGTTCACCCGGTCACGCACACTCATGCCATTCCTCCTGTTCGTGCAAATGGACATAAAGAGACACACACACACACACTATTACACATGCCATTTGGAGAAGCCTTTACTAATGTATGAAAATATGTCTTTACATTCAAAGTCTGTGCAAAAGTCAGAGACCTCCAATTCAAGTTCAGTGACCATTACATCATTCAGTTTCGCAGCATGTACTGTATATTTAGTAATATCTTTCACACTTTCAAAGTTTAGACGACGCGTATTCTGCTTCCCTTCATCCCGATAGATTTAATGATATTGTAGTGTGGGCCCTGGGGTGGCCAGCCCAGAGAGTGACTGAGAGTGAATGCTCATCTCAGTTATTACCATTTTAAATGTTCAGGACGCCCGCTTTCAGCGCCTGTTCCTTTAAATGATAACGAGCCGCTCGCTGTTCACCCCGACCCCGAGCGCACAGCAGTGAGGAGCGAGGAGCAGAAGCTCTGGTTTTTAGCCGTTTTCACTCAGTTCTCTTTCTTCTCCGTTTTTGCTCAGTGCTCTTATTTCTCCGCGCTCGTTGTGTCTGTTTTGCTGATTTTAACCTCGCCTTTGCGCTCTCACATAAACACGGGTCCAGCGCTGTGATTGGACAGACTCAGACGAGGGGGCGGGGCCATTCTAAAGTCTCTGCACTTGACGTCAGATGCAGAGCAGAATGAGAACGGCTCGTTTTATCCCGTGTTTTCTGACTCAGTGCACAGAAAACTAACTGGGGGGTCTTGTTTGACAGTGTGTGGGTTGGTGGGCTACAGATCCTCACATTAATACATATATATCCTCTTAACTTCTGTGTATCTGATGGCGACAGTGTTGTAGTGGTGGTCTACTAGTGGGAGCAGCGTTCTTCACCCGTGGACTGGATATTACTCTTTCTTCCCTGTTCCCTTTTCCCTCAGATGTATAGAGCTAATGTTTCAGGAAATGGGGAAATGTGCTTTCTCCTTATTACGGAACCTGAAACCCATTTTCGACTCCATTAATGAATTATGTGGATTTGAAAAGGAGTTGAAGCAGACCGTGCTCTGGAGCAGAATCTCGATGCCGAAGTCCGAGGCTAGACAGAGCAGACAAGAACAACACATCTTTTATTTCCTCCAAGGAAACAGAGGGAATGTTCTGGAGCTTACAGGAGCCAGTTCCTCCCACCTTGAAACCACAGTCTACATGGCACAGCAGCAGAAGTGGGGGTATATTCTGGAGCGTGTGCAATGGGCACCTACTTTTAATGCTTTTAGTGTAAGCGTCTGAGTCTGTCTCTCTCTGTTTCTTCTCCTTCTTTACCCCTGTCTGTTTGTGTGGGCATTTAGTCCACAGCAGAGGCTGGTGTGTAGTGGGTAGGAGGGGGCCATGCTGTCTGAAGCAGAGAGCCCATTACTAAGAGCCTAGTCTCTAATTACAGCGTTCCGTGTTTGGCTTTAAAGGAAATTAAGAGAACTACACAGAGCGCTTGGCTTACTGTTACTCTGTCATATCGTCTGTTTACATAGTAATGTTCTCTGCTCGTAGCCAGCTGCCAGATCCTAAAGTTAATGAACCTGAGGAGCTAGCTCTTAGATGTCGTGGTGTTGATTAGCTGTAGGAAGTCCCGGGATGGTTGGCTTTTGTGGCAGAGCATGTGGTGGCTGAGATGCTGGGGATCTACTGAGGCTCTAAAGAGGATCCAGAGCTGGGCATCGTATCTGTAGAACTGACACTGACTAACTGCATATGATTTATGCTGTTTTTTTTGCCACCTACTTTATAACACATGCCTCCATAGTCCATCAACCCTGTCACAAAGTGTTCAGGTGTAGCCCTGACGTTTGTAACATCCATTATCCGGAGCCCTTATCCAGTTCAGGGAGGCGGTGGCACTGGGCGCAGGTGTCTCTGTCACAGAGCTCCAGGGACCTGGAAGTTGTTGGTTTGAACCCCACCTTGCGGCCAGTGATACCGCTGAGGCTCCGGGTCCACAACGACCCTGACCTGGGAAAGGGTTACAGACGATGAATGAATGAATTAATTATTTATGTTTGCTGTTTATA
>NC_089803.1:70784781-70802281 GCF_029633855.1 Hoplias malabaricus | reverse complement strand
GAAACCCTTCCCACACAAACTCACACACTGCTTATAACTCCAGAGAAGTCGTCTCTAGTCGACTCTCGTCTCTCCTCGTCTCTTTGCCAAGTGACCTCTGTGAGGACCCCTCCGTAAACATAAACAAACTCGCAGAGGTTCCGTCTCGCTCCCAGCGCCCTCTCCCTTAGCTGTCCTGACAGGAGGCGGCTGGCGGGAACCTTCTGGATTGTTTTCATCTCCTCAAACGCCACCTCTGGTGTCACCAGTGGCAGGATCACAGCAGTTCCCAGAGCCCAGGCGGCACAGAGGGTGTTTATGCTGGTGGTTAAACTTGGACGGAGGGAGGGGAAGTCGAAAGAAAATGAATAACACCCCAGCTCGTTTTTTTGAAATAGTTTAAAGATGAAGTTCCTCGACGCTGAGAGGCGGGGCAGGGTTCATGGGGTTGGGAGGGGGTGGGGGCTTGCTGTAGGGCTTCAGAAATCTGGGGCAGATTTGTGTTTTTGGGGTATGTCTGTTTTCTCATGTGGCAGGTCCTCGACATGTCCGTCTGCATCCGCGCTGTAAGTGAATGCAGATGTTGTGTTATTGGTCTGAAGGGGACTTGTCAAGCTGTGGTGAGGGTCCACACTGTGGTGTCTCGTGGAATCTGTGTGAGGATGTTTCTCTCCATGTGCCCAGCGTGAAAAAGGGGAGAGAGAGAGAGAGGGGGGGGGCAGGGGTTGTTGAGGGACAGTGCTCGAGCAGCTTGGCGGAGGAGGAAGAGTTGAGCTGCTCTGTCTCTCCTCTCTTCTCTACTCACTGAATCCAAAGCAAATACTGGAGCGGAGCTGGCGGCGTGATTGAGTTTCAGGATGCGGACGCTGACCTCATCATCTTTCATTAGAGCACGCTAATGATGATGGATGCTGAAGTAGGATGGAGCTGTACAGGCCTTCATCACGTCCCTGTTCCAGCTACCTTAACTCTGTCTGCTCTCTCTCTGTCTTTCTCTCTCTCTCTCTCTGTCTTTCTCTCTCTCTCTCTCTCTGTTTATCTGTCTTTCTCTCTCTCTCTCTCTCTCTCTTTCTGTCTCTGTGTGTGTCTCTCTCTTTCTGTCTCTCTCTCTGTGTGTGTCTCTCTCTTTCTGTCTCTCTCTCTGTGTCTCTCTCTCTCTCCTCTGTCTCTCTCTCTCTCTGTGTCTTTCTCTCTCTCACTTTGTTTCTGTCTTTCTCTCTCTCTCTCTCTCTCTGTTTATCTGTCTTTCTCTCTCTGTCTCTCTTTCTGTCTCTGTGTGTGTCTCTCTCTCTCTCCTCTGTCTCTCTCTCTCTGTGTCTCTCTCTCTCTCTCTCTCTCTCTCTCTCTGTGTCTTTCTGTGTGTGTCTCTCTCTCTCTCCTCTGTCTCTCTCTCTCTGTGTCTCTCTCTCTCTCTCTCTCTCTCTGTGTGTCTTTCTGTGTGTGTCTCTCTCTCTCTGTGTCTCTCTCTCTTTCTGTTTGATATTTCCCTGTTCCCCCCTCCCTCTAATCTTCTGTTTGTCTTTTTGCTACTTTTACTTTTGTATTTCACCACTTTCCCTCCCTGTGTTCTGTGTCTTTTCACTCACTGTTTTCTCATTCTCCATCTCTCTCTCTCTCTCTCTCTCTCTTTCTTTTTCTCTTTCTCTGTCTCTCTAAGTCTCTCTCTCTCTCTCTCTGTTTATCTGTCTTTCTCTCTCTGTCTCTCTTTCTGTCTCTGTGTGTGTGTCTCTCTCTCTCCTCTCTCTCTCTGTGTCTTTCTCTCTCTCTCTCACTTTGTTTATCTGTCTTCTCTCTCTCTCTCTCTCTCTCTCTCTCTCTCTCTCTCTCTCTCTCTCTCTCTCTCTCTGTGTGTGTCTTTCTGTGTGTGTGTCTCTCTCTCTCTGTGTCTCTCTCTCTCTCTCTCTCTCTCTCTGTGTCTTTCTGTCTTTCTGTTTGATATCTCCCTGTTCCCCCCTCCCTCTAATCTTCTGTTTGTCTTTTTGCTACTTTTACTTTTGTATTTCACCACTTTCCCTCCCTGTGTTCTGTGTCTTTTCACTCACTGTTTTCTCATTCTCCATCTCTCTCTCTCTCTCTTTCTCTTTCTCTCTCTCTCTCTCTCTCTCTCTCTCTCTCTCTCTCTCTCTCTGTAAGTTCTTGGTTATCTTGGCTGTGCCTCGGTCTGGAATGAGTCCAGGTTGTTTCCCCAGATGCGATGGGCTCACTCTCTGTTTGACAACTTTATTGTGGAATGTCTCAAATAGAAGTTTAAATGACTGCATTGAGAACTAAGACAAGGCCATAGAGGGCCATCACTGGCACCGAGAGGACTCTCCTGCTCCACACCCTCAGTCTCTCTCTCTCTCTCGCTCTCGCTCTCACTCTGTCTCACAGTGCTTTGCTATCTTGATTTCCCTCCTCTTTCTCTGTCTTGTTGTTCCTCATCCTTAATCCTGTTCTGTCTCAGTGGTTAAAACACATCTTGCTTTAGCTTAGCTTCATTCATTATCTGTAACCCTTATCCAGTTCAGGGCGGTGGTGGGTCCGGAGCCTACCCAGAATCACTGGGTGCAAGGCAGGAACACACCCTGGAGGGGGCGCCAGTCCTTCACAGGGCGACACACACTCACACATTCACACCTACAAACACTTTTGAGTCTCCAATCCACCTACCAATGTGTGTTTTTGGAGCGTGGGAGCAAACCGGAGCACCCGGAGGAAACCCACGCAGACACAGGGAGAACACACCACACTCCACACAGCCAGTCACCCGGAGGAAACCCACACAAACACAGGGAGAACACACCACACTCCTCACAGACAGTCACCCGGAGGAAACCCACGCAGACACAGGGAGAACACACCACACTCCTCACAGACAGTCACCCAGAGGAAACCCACGCAGACACAGGGAGAACACACCACACTCCACACAGCCAGTCACCCGGAGGAAACCCACACAGACACAGGGAGAACACACCACACTCCTCACAGACAGTCACTCGGAGCGGGACTCGAACCCACAACCTCCAGGACACTGGAGCTGTGACAGAGACATTACCTGCTGCTCCACTCTAGTCGCATTCAGCTTACTCTATAAGTTAAATTGTATAGTACAGCAGTATAGGTACCATGCAGTGGAAAAGCCCCATTAGAGAACGAGGCCAATGCTGTTTTGTTAAGACACCTGGCCACGAAGGGTTCAAACAACACAGAGATTTGAACCAGCGACCTCCAGAATATAGGGTCAAGGCTTAGACTCGGGGGAATGTTAGTGTGGATAAAATATTACAACCCTGCCCTCATGACTCTTCACTCGCTTCCTACCATGTCCTCCGTGTTTCATTGCTGACTGTACCCTCTGAGGCATCGTCACGGTGCAGAGACGAGGAAGTGAAACTGCTGAAACCCCTGTGTAGAGTGTACATCTCTGTAAAAGTTCCTCCTCCTCCTCACATCTACATCATTTCCCTCTCGCTCACTCGACAGCCTCCACCCTTCTTTCTCATCTCCACTTCATCTCTTTCTTTCACTTCCCCTCTCCCCCAGTTCCCTCTTCAAACACTCTACAATCAAGCTTTCCCTTCACCCTTCTCACCCTCACCTCACATCCATGAGGTCAGCCTTTCCACTGACAGAGCAGTTGAGACAGCAGTGTCAATGTGAACAGCAGACTGACGTCTGTGAGGCTCTGGCTCTGATTGTCACGTAACAGTTACGTCACAGGGACATTGCGCTGCCCTGTATTTATTTTTGCAAGAACTGCACCAATAGCTCTTTGGCTAGACACGTGTACACCAAACACTGTTGTCCATTCTTCTCAGCTTTACCAACTGTAGTCCACATGTTGCTCTGCATACCTTGTTTGGCCCCTTTCCCCCTGTTCCTCAGCGCTCAGGACCCCCACAGAGCAGGTGTGATGTGGTGGTGGATCATTCTCAGCTGCAGTGACACTGACGTGGCGGTGGTGTGTTAGTGTGTGTTGTGCTGGTGTAGAGTGGATCAGACACAGCAGTGCTGCTGGAGTTTTTAAACCCTGTGTCCACTCTCTGTCCACTCTGTGAGACACTCCTCCCTCGTTGGTCCACCTTGTAGATGTAGAGTCAGAGACAGTAGCTCATCTGTCGCTGCACAGTGTGTGTCGCTCGTCCTCTAGTCCTTCATCAGTGACACAGGACGCTGTCGGCTGGATGTTTTTGGTCGGTGGACTGTTCTCGGTCCAGACACTGAGGGGTTTTACACACACACACCAGAAGCCTCAGACTCACAAAGAGAGGAGAAACAGAGCCCAGTGCCTGTGTCTGTCGGAGCTCATGTAGGAAGTCATTTGACAGACTCCCAGATGCTGCACGTCAACAGGTTAAAGCTGTAATTGATTTAAGATCAAGGGTAATGGGGGGAGGCTGATTAATGGATAATCATGTGCAGTTCCTCCCCGTCTTTTTTCATTTCAATACTTATTTGTTTCCCTGTCCGCGCAGGCAGCTGGACTCAATGTGCTGGTCGTTTTATGAACGTCTGTGCTGCTGCTGTTTGTTTATCTTTCAACCTCTCGGTTTTTTCCCCTGCGCACTTTTTCATCAGAACGGAAGGAGTGAATAAGCACCAGGCTGGACGCAGAAAGGGCTTTGCAAATATTTTCATTCAAAGGAAACATATTAGGTGGAAAGAAAAGCAGGTTTCTGAGAGCATTAGCACACACACACACACACACACATACACACACACACTGTAAACAGAAACCACTCACACAGTTTTTTGTGATCTGAAGTTAGAAAAGACGGGATAAAACGAGCCGCTCTGATTCCGCTCCATTTCTGACGTCAAGTGCAGAGACTTTAGAATGGCCCCGCCCCCTCGTCTGAGTCTGTCCAATCACAGCGCTGGACCCGTGTTTATGTGAGAGCGCAAAGACGAGGTTAAACTCAGCAAAACAGACACAACGAGCGCGGAGAAATAAGAGCACTGAGTAAAAACGGAGAAGAAAGAGAACAGAGTGAAAACGGCTAAAAACCAGAGCTTCTGTTCCTCGCTCCTCACTGCTGTGCGCTCGGGGTCGGGGTGAACAGAGAGCGGCTCATTATCATTTAAAGGAACAGGTGCTGAAAGCGGGCGTTCTGAACAGGGGCTGTTTACACAGGGGGAGAACACTGCTGTGGGGCTCGTGGGGTTTGGACCAAAGCGGGTCACAGACGTTTCATTAAGAACCAGAACTGTGTTCCACTGTGGAGACGAGGGGGAGTATATTCCCTTTATGAAAGCCATCTTTTTCTTTTTCCTTTCTGTTATTCCTTTCGTTCCTAAACTGCTTGCCCCTGCTCTCCCCCAGCCTCGTGTGCACTCTCCCTGTTATGTCATGTCACCACCGATCTCTTCCAAATTAAAGTTTACACAAGCGCAATCCTAAAAACAAAAGGCCTCTAGTTTAAACTCGCCGGCTCAGATGCCAGCCCCCTGTTTAAGTTTTGGCAGTGCAGGCTTTAATTGAGAGATGACAGCTGAAATGTTGTTCTTTCCTCTGTTGTTGAAGGAGAGAGCGAGAGAATGCGGCCACACTGACAATATCTGTTTCCATTCACACACCAAACACGCCACAACACACTCTTTACGGGGAGAGTGGTGTTAGCCGAGGCCAGAGAGCTCAGACCCTCAAGTCCTCACTGTTTGGGGCAAGTTCTTCGACTCTGACAGCCCTGAGATTACTGGAGAACTTAAAGTCTGGTGTGAGTGACTGGGTGAGTGTGTGAAACTGTCCACAGGTGTGAGTGTGTGTAACTTGGTGAGTGTGAATCTGTCTACCTGTGTGTGTGACTGGGTGAGTGTGTGAGTGACTGGGTGAGTGTGTGAATCTGTCCACATTTGCGAGTGTGTGAGTGACTGGGTGAGTGTGTGACACTGTCCAGAGGTGCAAGTGTGTGAGTGACTGGGTGAGTGTGTGAGTGACTGGGTGAGTGTGTGAAACTGTCCACAGGTGTGAGTGAATGAGTGAATGAGTGAATGAGTGAACGAATGAATGAATGAATGAACGAGCCCATTTTCGAGGAGCAGTTTCAGATAAGTGATGTATGAAGAGCTCTGAAAGGGACAGGGATGCCTCTGTGGAGAGCAGCATAAAGATAGTCCTTTTCCACCTTCGTTTCAGCAGCGCTGCTTTTGATTGGACGGTAAAGGCCTTGCAGTCTTGGCCGCGTGTTCGAGTCGCCCCGCTGGGCTTAAAATAAGAGCCTTGTCGCCAGGTAAAACTCCACACAATAAACTACTGTGACCAAAGTAGGCAGAGACTCTGTGTGTGTGTGTGTGTGTGTGTGTGTGTGTGTGTTGCTCATTTTATGAATGTGTGTGTGTGCTGTAAATGTCCACGTGTGGATTTGAGAGAATGCCAGTAAGACGCAGGATGCCATGTCCAGACTGCAGCGATGGCGCTAGCTCTGTCTAGGGCTTTGTGACGTGACACAGGAATCCAGGGTGCATTAACCCATAAGCCACGCTGAAGACAAAGCCTGCTAGCCACCTCTAGCAGCGCCGCCTGGATAAGTCAGGGATGTGGATAGCTGTTCATGCTGTCAGGCCGATGTGCTGGAGGTGCTAACGGCCATAAAGCGCTTTACACACACAAATAAAAAGGAGCCCGACACTGCATAGAGCTCATAAACCTCACCACTCAGCACTCCCCAAACACACAGCGACAAACACAAACACATGCAGATACTTTCAGTACCCTTCTCCACAGTTCTGGGTCTTACTGAAATGTCCGTGACCTTCTTTGGTCAAAATCCCACAAGGATCAAACACCAGAGCAGTGTTCTCCCCTGTCTAAACAGCCTTCATCAGAACGCCCGCTTTAAATGATAATGAGCCGCTCGCTGTTCGCCCCGACCCCGAGCGCACAGAAGTGAGGAGCGAGGAGCAGAAGCTCTGGTTTTTAGCCGTTTTTTGCTTCTCAGTTTTTACTCAGTGCTCTTTCGCTGTGTTTAAACTTGTCTTTGCGAGGGTGCAGTGCTGTGATTGGACAGACTCAGACGAGGGGGCGGGGTCATTCTAAAGGCACTTTTGAATTCAGAAACAGAACAGGAGCAGAATGAGAAGGGCTCATTTTATCCCATGTTTTCTGACACAGAAAACTGACTGGGTGGTCTTGTTTCACAGTGTGAGGGTTGGTGGGCTCTAGATCTCAGAGTGTTGAGGGTAGAAATCAAGTTACCTAGAAGTGCCACAAGAGAAGGCATGGCCATTGTTGCCATCTATTCCTCCTCACAGCTGTTGATGAGTTGCTGCCCTCATCACATCCAGGATGTGGAAGGTTTTAGACTAAACAACACATGAGAAACCTGCGAAGTCACAAATGCACTTATCGTACCAGTGCGTCAGAGAGTGCTGAGTCACTGTCCGTCATTGGCTTTTGACCACTAATGACTTTCATCAGAATAACACAATGGGTAATGGGGCTTTCCATCTGTAAAATCTCCAGCTGCAGCAGAGATCACGTTCGTTTTTATCCGACTCACGACGGCAGCTGTCGTGAAACGGTCAGTTCCACATTTTGATCCATGTTTTTGGTCTGCACTTTTGTTCTTGTGTGCACTTGTTACCGCCATTAGCCCTGTGTGGTTTCCCTGTGTGCGTGTGCGTGTGCGTGTGTGAGTGAGAGAGCGTGAAACTGTCCAGAGGTGTGATTGTCTAAGTGACTGGGTGAGTGTGTGATGCTCTGGGATGGATTGCAATGGACTGTCCAGGGTGTGTTCTTGCTCTGAACCCACAGTGAACGGGATGAAGCAGTTACAGAATGAATGAATGAATGAAAAGGCTATGAGAATCACGAATCTGTCTTCAGGCTGTCGCCGTGTACGGGACTGGGACCGAGTCTCTGTCTGTCTCTCGGTCACCGTGCTTATTTTCTTGACCGTCTGGAGGATGCTTATGTGGACGCTGGAACATTCCTGTTCTGCATCTGAACCGACTGCTTTCTCCAGCCACTTCAAAAAGACAGGAGGAAAAAGAGGGGGGGAACATGAGGGACAAATAAACAAAACAGTCCCTTTCACAAATACCTGCGTAAGGCTCGCTCTGATTACAGGGCAGAATGGAACACAGCGACCCTGAGTGACCCCTTTGTGTGTGTGTCTCTGTGTGTGTGTGTGTGTGTGTGTGTTGGAAGAGAGGGTTGTTTTAACCGAATGGTGCACTGTAATAATGATTTACCTCTGCCTCTGGTTCCATGTTTGATGACAGATGTGGACGAGTGTCAGGACAACAACGGCGGCTGTCAGCAGATCTGTGTGAACACCATGGGCAGCTACGAGTGCCAGTGCAAGGAGGGCTTCTTCCTGAGCGACAACCAGCACACCTGCATTCACCGCTCTGAAGGTGGGTCTAACTCCTTGTGGCTGAGCTTTGGGTGCTACATTATGCTCAAGACTAGTCGCTCATATTTATGTTTTAATAAAAAGGGAAGAGAGTACTGTTTGAATAAAAAAGAGGTCACAGGTGACACACAGGTATCTGTTGTGAGTGAGTGAGTGGGTGGGTGAGTGAGGGAGTGAGGGAGTGAGGGAGGGAGGGAGGAGCTAAATGCTCAGTCAAACTGAGTTGTGTTCGTTTACATTTGCCTTTAGGCAGTTTTTAGGCTGTTGTCAGTCCTCTGTGGTGGGCAGCAGTTTGAACGATGGCTACTGTACATTCAAGACCTCGACCAGTAGCTGCACTGAGAAGGCAGGACTTAAACCGATGTTTTAAAGCTGTATTTATCTGCACACAGACTGTAGAAGAAAACCCTGATATGAAATCAGTGCAAAGTACTGGATGTTTTACACAGTTCAGAAATTCAGCACTCGTTTTTTTAACATCTAGAAAAGATGACGTGTCCAGGATTAGTGTACTTATGGTCACCCTAGGTAATGTTGACCCGCAAACTGAACCAATAACAGAAACAGGGGTACATTTAATTGACTCGAGAAACTAACTTTTCCACTTACGAACCGGGTCACGGAACAAGATCAAGTTCGTAGGTAGAGGTTCCACTGTAATAGCAAGCTATTTTAACATAGTAGCTGAGTGTCGTCTTATTTATCTGCTCTCCTGGAGGTTAAGAAATGCATAATCCAACATCTGTCTGAATTATCAATGCATTCTAAACATCTGTGCTGTTCTGATAGAACTGTAACACTTCATTTCCTAAAAACGACATTTTAATAAAATGCATAAACGGCATAAAACAGTAAAAAAAAAAAAAAAAAAAGCCTATTTTTTTGCGATGATCACTTTCCTCCCGCTGTGATTTGGTCTGTTCTCTTCTTTGTGGGTCGTAGGTCGTAGTTTAGCGGCGCTGGAGCCGGTCCGATCTGCTCCAGTTTTGGATTGGTTTCTAAAAATTAACCAGCGTCACCGGAATGGACTGTTTGTACAGTGTGTGTGAAACACGTCGGGGAAGTGCCCCCTGACACAGAGGATGAAAACATCTTTCTGAGTTAAGTGTGGAAAAAGCGCATGCTTTAGCCTCCGTGACTGCCTGTTCATGAACAGCAAGGGCTACCAAGTCATTACATGGAACATTTGTGTCTGCAGCAGCCCGGGTGTGGTGTGTACAGAGTGTGTGTGTGTGTGTGTGTGTGTGTGTGTGTGTGTTTGCAGTTAAACAGACCTAGTGACACTGGGGGTGGGTTATTTTAATTAGATTCGACATGTGATTGAAGTAGCTGGTATATAAACAATATGAGGTGCTTGTAAATGATGCTATACGAGTTTAGAAAGGCTCTAATGAGATAACTGGGCAGGGACCAAGGTCTGTGTGGGTTTAGAGTTGAGTGTGTTTCTTCAGTAGTTGCCACATGTTCACAGAGTGTGTGTGTGTGTTCAGTGAGCGGGGGGGGGCAATACCACTAGGTTTGTGACACGTGTGTGTGTGTGTGTGGTTCACGCATCTGTGTGTTGTAGCATTTTCTGCGTCTCAGAGGTAGAGGATGAAACGCATTTACACATAGACTGTTGCATTCCTCAGCACTAGGTGAATAAAACACACACACACACACACACACGAGAGTGCACTGTGCTGTGATCATTTCTGTGATGTCACTCACGGACATGTGTGGAATGTGGAGAGCAGATGGCCCCCCTTCGTTTTTATTTCACTCACAGACACCTATAACTCCCTCGTGCTCTCCCCTGTTCCTCTGCTCCAGAATGGACAGTTCTCCAGACACTAAATAAACACAATCTGGACCAAACTGAACATACTTGCATCTGGAAGCTGATGGAGAGATGGAGGAAGGAAGGGTCAAGCAGAATTCAGATGCCAGTAATGGGGCTTTCACACGTTTCAATGCCTTGTTCAGTCAACCTTTCTCTCTGGCGCCGTTTGTTTGGACAGGTGGAGCGTACTACTGACTTCTGCTCTTGGGTGCAACCCAAGCTAGCGTGCCATGGTCCACCAGGAACGTGGGTCTCCTCCTAGCGAACCCTGGTTCAGTTCACTGCTTGTGAGAACACATTTTTAATGATGGACTGCCGGTGAAATTCAGCAGGCTTTTCCATTTCCATCATCTCCTGGCAAAATTTACCTGTTTGAAGTGTATCTCTAGTTGTGAGCTGCTGATTATAGCGGCTGATGAGCAGTAAACTATACGTGATGAAGTACGTTTGATTTTGGTCTGCTCTCATCTTTGTGTGTCGTAGTTGCTTGTTTTTTGATTTGTTTCTAAAAAGGAAATAGTGTCATTGGAGGGACACGGTGGCACAGCAGGTAGGTGTCGCAGTCACACAGCTCCAGGGGCCTGGAGGCTGTGGGTTCGATTCCCGCTCTGGGTGACTGTCTGTGAGGAGTATGGTGTGTTCTCCCTGTGTCTGTGTGGGTTTCCTCCGGGTGACTGTCTGTGAGGAGTGTGGTGTGTTCTCTCTGTGTCTGTGTGGGTTTCCTCCGGGTGACTGTCTGTGAGGAGTGTGGTGTGTTCTCCCTGTGTCTGAGTGGGTTTCCTCTGGGTGACTGTCTGTGAGGAGTGTGGTGTGTTCTCTCTGTGTCTGCGTGGGTTTCCTATGGGTGACTGTCTGTGAGGAGTATGGTGTGTTCTCCCTGTGTCTGTGTGGGTTTCCTCCGGGTGACTGTCTGTGAGGAGTGTGGTGTGTTCTCTCTGTGTCTGTGTGGGTTTCCTCCGGGTGACTGTCTGTGAGGAGTGTGGTGTGTTCTCCCTGTGTCTGAGTGGGTTTCCTCTGGGTGACTGTCTGTGAGGAGTGTGGTGTGTTCTCTCTGTGTCTGCGTGGGTTTCCTATGGGTGACTGTCTGTGAGGAGTGTGGTGTGTTCTCCCTGTGTCTGTGTGGGTTTCCTCCGGGTGACTGTCTGTGAGGAGTGTGGTGTGTTCTCCCTGTGTCTGTGTGGGTTTCCTCCGGGTGATTGTCTGTGAGGAGTGTGGTGTGTTCTCCCTGTGTCTGTGTGGGTTTCCTCCGGGTGTTCCGGTTTCCTCCCACAGTCCAAAAACACATGTTGGACTCAAAAGTGTCCGTAGGTGTGAGTGAATGTGAGTGTGTGTGTATTGCCCTGTGAAGGACTGGCGCCCCCTCCAGGGTGTATTCCCGCCTTGCGCCTAATGATTCCAGGTAGGCTCTGGACCCACCGCGACCCTGAATTGGATCAGGGTTACAGATAATGAATGAATAAATAAGGCTGGCTTTGTGCTTTTTACACATGCAGCACAAGTAGGATCTTGCATCCGGGGTGTGTCCGCGACACATTGGATTAATAAGTCTGTATGATTCAAGCGTGCAAGTTTATTGAAAAAGATGCTTTAGCCTCCGCAAATGCCTTTTCATTAACAGTGAGGGTAACAAAGTCATTGAGAGGGGGGTGTACAGTGTGTAATGTGGATTTGGTGAAAGAATCACCCTATACCAGTTTAGGAAGACTCTAATGAGAAAAGACAAGGTGAACATTCACGTTAAGCGAAGTTAATCTGCCAGTGTGAACTCTTTGTGAGCTGCTGCTGAAAAAAAGACAGATGAGCCGTGGAATGCTGCTCAGTAAAAACTCGTGTTTATTAACCATCACTACATTACTCTGCAACAAAGAGACATTGTGGGTCTTTGCAGATGGCGGATGGCCTCGGTGTGAAATCAAGGGACTATGTAGAATGTGATGAAAGATGGAGAAGTGTACGGAAATAGAATCGTCCTCTATTTACCTTTTGGGAATCCCGTAATTCTGTGTTCATCTCTCGGGCCGTGTGCAAAATGTTTTAAGTAAAACTCAGCTTCTCTCTCTCTCTCTCTCTCTCTCTCTCTCTCTGTGTGTTTGTTTGTTTGTTTGTTTGTATAATGTGTTTGTGTGTAAACACATTGGGTGCCATAGGAGAGGTGTATTTGTGAAGTGTTCAGTGATGACCTTGTACTATACAACATCCCTCAGCCCTCCATTTCTCTTTCTCTTTCTCTCCCTTTCTCTCTCTCTCTCTCTCTCTCACTGTCTCTCTCTCTCACACACACACTATTTCCATCTATTTAATCAGAAAATTGTAGCAGCATCAGAAGCTTCACATGTCAGTGGGCTCTTTTTCTCTTCGTTCATGATATTCCTCAGTTTGAAGAATGCAAACACACACACATGCTCGTGAACACACACACACACACACATGCACACACACAAACATACATGCACAAATACACACATGTACACACTAATTACAGACAGGCCTTCTTTCACACTGTAAAACTCATCACCCCAAATGAACCTCTCACCTTCACTCATCACTCCCACTCATCGAGAGTCTGTGTGTGTGTGTGTGTGTGTGTGTGTGTGTGTCCTAATGTATGTGTAATGATGTATGTGTGTTGGATGTTTACAGTTCATCTCTCAGCACTAAGGGCTATTGGGTGAATGGAGGTGTGTGTGTGTGTGTGTGTGTGTGGCGCCGTATGTCTGCTGTGGAGAAGTGGGGCTCTGTTAAAAGTCCATGTTCTTTACACTTTGGCTTCTATCACAGTGGAGGGCTTCTTGCCGAACCCCTCCCCCACTCAGGTACTGTTTTACTGTAATGCCATTATACTCGACCGGGAGAGGCCATGGGTAAAAATACATTTTAATTTGAGGGAATGATTTGCAATTTGTGCTCAACTTTTCTTCAGTTTTTTTGGCAATGATGCACACATTTTTTCTCCATCGCATCCACAGAAAACTCTACAGAGCCCCGCAGGTAAAGATCATTGATCCCGAGAACCCTCTTCAACGGCTGTTTGCTGTTTATGATGACCTGCTGCGTAAGGGATGCTACACAGTGATGTGGTGTGTTCTCCCTGTGTCTGCGTGGGTTTCCTCCGGGTGATTGTCTGTGAGGAGTGTGGTGTGTTCTCTCTGTGTCTGCGTGGGTTTCCTCCGGGTGATTGTCTGTGAGGAGTGTGGTGTGTTCTCTCTGTGTCTGCGTGGGTTTCCTACGGGTGATTGTCTGTGAGGAGTGTGGTGTGTTCTCTCTGTGTCTGCGTGGGTTTCCTACGGGTGACTGTCTGTGAGGAGTGTGGTGTGTTCTCTCTGTGTCTGCATGGGTTTCCTCCGGGTGCTCTGGTTTCCTCTCACGCTCCAAAAACACACGTTGGTAGGTGGATTGGTGACTCAAAAGTGTCCATAGGTGTGAGTGTGTGAGTGAATGTGTGAGTGTGTGTCACCCTGTGAAGGACTGGCGCCCTCTCCAGGGTGTGATCAAGTCTTGTGCCCAATGATTCCGGGTAGGCTCCGGAACCCACCGCCGCCCTGAACTGTACAAGGGTTACAGACAGTAATCACACTGGGGTAGAGAAGTGTGAAATAGCTAAAAAAGAACACTGTTCAATGCAAGATTGCAAAGAATTTAGGTCTTTTATCATGTACCAAACTAAATATTGTGAAATGGTTCAGGAAAATCTGGAAGTCTGGATACCAATATTGATTGAATCCTCGGATGGCACTGCATGAGAAACTGTCCATCTACAGTGATGAATACAGCCACATGGGCTTGGGAGGACTGTTACTCAGCAGAGTTCACCACTGCATCAAAAAATGAAATCTGAAACTCTGTTAAACACGGAGAAAGCTCTACCTGGAACAACTATTGAGTTGTCTGGGCTTCAAAGCTCATCTCAGGTGGTCTGTAAGACAGTAGAAAAGCATGCTGTGTTCAGAGGGCTTTATGATTAGCTTGTTCTCATGGAAAATGAGGTGTTTTCTGTGCTTATGCCCCCCATAAACAAACAAATCAATAAATAAATCAGTGCTTTGCTTCAACATTGCGTTCTCTGCTTTAGGCCACAGCTGCTCTGTATATAATACAAACATGGCAGTAAATAAATACATAAGCGCTTTGATTTAACACAGCGTTCCTGGCTGAAACTGAAGCCTGACCATTTGAAGGACTCTTGAGTATGGCATCAGATGTCCTCATATAAAAAATAATAATGTTCTTGTAAATTCTCCTCACAGCAGAAGTCCTGGAAACTTGTTGGTGAGTTGTAAATTGGGAATCTGGGCTTTGTCGCCATGCCGACAGCCAGTCTGAAACATGCATGGCCGGGAAGTACAGGGTGCACAAGCAACAACACTATGCTGGAGGCAGAGAAACTGAAGGAGCCTGAACCGTCAGATCAGCTGCGTGTGGTTGTGAGGGTCCAGGGTTAATCTTCTGCCACTGAAATCCTTCTAGCTTTCAGTTCGTTAGTTTCTCCCCCACTCTGTAGCTCCCTTACACTCCTTTCTTTCCTCTTTCCCTCTTTCCCTCTCTCTCTGATGGGGAAATTTATTAACGCGTGGGCTCACCCTGGCGCCGCTGCCACTCTTGTACAGATGCCGGTGGAGCAGTGTCAGGCTGATGATTAATGAGCGCAAGAGTGAAAATATAGAACTTGCATGACTGGCTGGACACACACCTTTTAAGCTCCACACCTTCCATTAGGGAGTTCCATGGGTTCACACTTCTCACGGAGATCACTGACCACGTCGTCTGATGTAGGGTGTATCGTGTACTCTGACTGTAGTTGTGTTTTCGATACACATGCATGATATTTTCGATACTGGTATCAGGTATTTGACCGATAACATGTTCATTTGCTTGTAATCGCAAACAAGGCTCCGATGCCAACATCCGATACCTTGTGCCCAGTGCACATCGCTAATGAGCAGACGACTCAAAATATCTGTGATCTGGAATTATTTCACAATCAGTGATGGCGACCCAAGCATAGCGGACTGTGGGGAACCCGAGAGCAGTGAGAATGCCACGCTGTTTTGACTGTCCTCGAACAAGATGGGGTTTTTTCTTCACTCAAAGTGTATTTTCCTCCCGGGAAATGTTTTCCCGTTTGCGAGAGCGCGTGGGTCAAACAAAATTCTTTTCTCCGTTGGACCCAACACCATAGATCAGGCTTCTGTTGCTATTAAATGAACAGTGGATATAATGGAATAACGGAAACATTTTACTAATTTATACGTAGATAGGCCCTGTGAAGGACTGGCGCCCCCTCCAGGGTGTATTCCTGCCTTGCGCTCAATGATTCCAGGTAGGCTCTGGACCCACCGCGACCCTGAATTGGATAAGCGTTTACAGACAATGAATGAATATGTATTTTACTTTCAGTACTTTACTGATCCCAGAAGGAAATTCTAATTATTGGTGGTGTAAAAGATGGACAGTCCAAAAAACATGGAGGGTAGGTGAATTGGCTTCTCTAATAACTGTCCTGGTGTGTGAGTGAATGAGTGTGTATGTGAATGAATGTCTGTATGAGTGAGTAAATGTGTGTGAGCCCAGATATGGATTGGCGCTGTATAAATGTAACGATAGTTAGCTAGCTAGCTCGTTCCAAAAATGAACAACAAAATTTTTACTTAAACAAAAATGTTTTAATTAGTAACTACATTATAACACCGTGCTCTTGATTCTAAGCAAGTATCGGTATCGGCCAGTACAAACATACGCATACTTAGTTGGAGAAAATGGTATTCATCCCCAATATTTTCACATTCATTTTCCACTCATTATTTCTAGTATTAAATCTCTACATTCCTTTCTGAGACACGCACAGCTCGAGTCACGCTGCTTTGTGTTTGAGATTATTTGAGCGAGGCTGTTTTCTGCCAGGGCTTTGGGGATGTTTCCGGTGTTTGTTATTGGGCTCAGTTCTGTGCTTATATGACCAGATTTGGGCAGTCATCATGCTGTCTCTCCGTCTCTCCTCCCTTGCTATCTCGCTGTCTTGTTCTCTGACC
The DNA here is from genome assembly GCF_029633855.1 of Hoplias malabaricus. Classification (NCBI taxonomy): domain Eukaryota; kingdom Metazoa; phylum Chordata; class Actinopteri; order Characiformes; family Erythrinidae; genus Hoplias; species Hoplias malabaricus. Next base: position 70,786,112 of record NC_089803.1, on the reverse strand, counting down.
CGCGTAGGAGGACAGGAGGGGAAGGATGGAGGGCTGAAGGGAGGGAAAAACAAACAACAGGACAAACATAGTTGAGTGCGGCGATAGGATCCCAGTGGATTTATTTGTAGTATGTGGGGAAGCAGAGTAAAGCCACCCTTTACACACACTCACACACACACACACACTCACACACACACACACACACAGTGTACTGTAACAAACCTGAAATAGCACAAATGTGCCTCGTCATGCTGTGAGGTAGTGGAGTGTGTGAGTGTGGTGTGTGTGAGTGTCTGTCCGTGGTGGATGGGGCGGGGGAGTTTTTTTTACTGACACTGAGGACAACTAAAGACTGTCTGTCCCCATCAGATGGACGTCCACACTTTGTCTTCAAACATCCTGGTATTACTCTGGGATCCTGACCCTCAGGGCAGAGTTCATGGGTGGGAGCTTTTGGAGGCTGGGCTCTCTCTCTCTCTCTCTCTCTCTCTCTCTCTCTCTGTGTGTGCATGCGTTTATGTAAGTACACTAGGTTTTACTCACATTGTGGGGACTATAATCTGTTTAAACACTCCCAATATTCAATATTCAATATTCCTCTTGTGGGGCCCACAATGAAATGGTTATATTGTAAGATGAAGTTGGATTAGAGTTATGTTTTTTTAAGATTAGAGTTGGTGTTAAGGTTAACCTTTTGGGCTAGGGTTGGGGGTTAGTTTTGGGGTTAGGTTTAGGGTCAGGATTAGGGCTAGGTTAGTAGTAATTAAGAATAATGTTAGGGTAAGTCTTCACAAAATATAAATGCATAAATAAAATAAACATATCAATGCAGGTCAATGTACTGTCCCTATAATGCTTTAAATGACATTTGAGTGTGTGTGTGTGTGCCAAGAGGACAAAAAAGGAGTGTGCAAGCTTCTCTAAGCCAATCAGACCAGCCGTGACTTGCAGTTCATGAGAAGGTTTAGTGTACAGTTGTCTGTGTTATCACCCACAGCCCCTTTATTCTACACTGACCGCTGAGCTCTTGCTAAGTAACGTTTCCTGGGCCCAGTGACGTACAGGAAAAACTATTCCAGTCTTTATGGAGCTTATGGTCAGAAAGGGTAGGTGGTAGGACTTGGACTAAACTTAACCATGGACAGCGGAGGTGTTGAAAGCAAACGGACACTGGAACTTTTACCTCTATCTTCTTCCGTTTATAAATAAAGTGTTTAAATATTAGCTCTTCGGGTCAAAAACTGCGGCTCTGGCCTCCACTCCGCTTCTGCCTGTCCTTCGCAACGGATAAACACTACTGCCCTTTTTATTTTTTCCAAGCTAAAATATTTTTAGCTGAGTATGTGTGT